>NC_046371.1:21754783-22004610 GCF_011125445.2 Fundulus heteroclitus
CCCTGAGAGGGTTCAGTCAGCCCCATATCATTTTTGTCCACCCGACATGGAAGTAGTCATGCATTACTTTGTTAAAAAGGAAGAGAAGTGTTAACACATTGTGGATCATTTAGTAGGTTATAACATAAATAAAAAGGGTAGCTATTTAAATAATACTGATTAATTAGTGATAGTTGACAGTATATTACACTACTTTAACGAATGGAGAATGCTGTTCTTTATTTATTAAAAGTGTACAAACTCATTGCAGAGTGCCTCAAGGCTCCATTCTGGCCTCTTTCTTTTCACTCTTACCTATTCCTCAAGAGTCAGTTATGTGAAAACCATTGTTTAGCTTTCTTTTTAGGCAGAACACAGTCAGATTTATGACACTAAAAAAGGAGAATAGTTGGTCTTAAAAATAAACTCTCAAAAGTTTATATTGTTTGGCAAGCCTTGATGTCTCTAACATCAGTGTTGATCTGGGACTTAAAGTAAATATCTGACACATACTGCTACAGACCTGAGTGTAAGACTTGAGAATAATCTTAACTTTGATGCACAATTAAAATCTGTGGTTAAATCTATCTTTTTCAACATGAGGCAGCTTGAAAGAAGATTTAATCTATGCGTTAATTATAACTTGGTTAGATACTGCACATCACTCTGGGCTTTACAAAATTCTAGTGACTTGACTGCAGCTGGTCCAAAATGCTGCTGCTCTTCTTTGAACTTATCAGAAAATGAGACCACATTTCTCCAGTTAAACAACAATTAATTGGCTACTGGCTCCCATTCAGATAGATTTTAAAATTCTGTTTCTTAATGTTTTCATGGCATGGGTTTCCAGGATCTGTCAGACCTGATTAATCTGTACTCTCCCTCTCATTTGCCCAGGTTGGCACATCAGTTTTTATCTGAAAACAGATTTCAAAAGAGGTAAACGCACTTTGACCCGTCCAGGGTGTACCCTGCCTCTCGCCCATTGAACCCTGGAGCTAGGCACCAGTATCCCTTGTGACCCCGGGCCATGAGAGATAAGTGAGCTAGAAGATGGAAAGATGGGTAACTGCACTCTGTTGCAAAATCTCTAGATTCCAGTAGTTTTACATAACATGAAGGCCATTTCACTTATTTAATGTTCTCTTAAAACAGTTTGAGATGTCATTTGAAGTTTTTAGTTTCTGTGCATCTGCATTTCACATTTTGCCAGCTTTAACTTTTTATTCTGTTTTGAATTACTAGTTTTTAGATCAAATAATGTTGAATTAAAAATATTTTTTTAAATGGGGGAAATATGGTTGTTTTTTGCAAGCACAAGTTCTTCAAAAACAGCGAACAAAATCTTTTTTTCTTGACTGATTACAAATGCACAATATGAATCATCAGATTCACGTCCAACAATGAAAACACCCGATTATCATTAATCTATGGGTTTATCACTGTAGATCGATAAACTCATTGGTGAATGAGGCTGAATTTCATCAAGCCTTTATGGTTCGACATTTTGCCCTCAGTTCCGTTACTTGAAGCACAGAGCAGCAGCAGATGTTTTTCTTCTTTTCAGCTCCATGCACTTATAACAACCATTCACTTTCACAGCAACGGGTTTCTCATCTTAGTCTCCACGCTGACCAGACAAATAGATATATAGATCTTTCAATGTATCAGAAAGTACAGGAGATGCAGATTTGGCCAAAGTTCAGCTCACATTAGCTAGGCCTGCAGTGTGAAAGTGGCCTGACTCCTTATTCGGTACAATTCTGCAACAGTATCAGAGGATCAGTGGAACATTTGGCCCAAATCGAGAGCAGATAAGGGAATACAGACAAATCTGGTATTGATACCACACCTACCTGGCTGTTACCAGTAAAATGCAATTGAATTGCCCTGTTGTGTTAAAAGACACTGGCCAAATCCGTTGCGCGGATTTGGGCCAGTCTCATACTAGCATAGTTTAATGATACCGGTTTGCGGCGGTGAGCTGGGAGTTAAAAAAACGCGCAGAATTAATAAAGTTTAAAATTCATACAGACTAGGTGGTATTTGGACTGCATCTGGTTAACAGAACTGTTTTCTGATCCAGCGTGCAGCCATGACTGGTTCTGAATGAAGGAAATTAAATTTATATGGCAGCCACTCTCCCCCCTTGCCTCCTGCATATGCAGTACCGGCTTACTTTCACCACTGGTTAAGACCAAAATTATTTATAACTGATCGCTCTTCCTGCTCCTCTGTTAACATGAACCACAACAGGAATAATCAATAATGATGGCCACAAGCTGTGAAAGAAGTTGAAACAGCTCCACAGAAGGCGGGTTTAGACTGAGCTCTGGATGGACAGACCTGTGAATGGGTCACCCGTGGCCCACATGGGCTTCTTATTTTAATACTGAGAAATGCCATGTGTTGCGTGTGTCACACGCCCAATGTGAGAGAGTTGAGAGTCCTGGACTTGAGAGACATGGTCAAAGAATATGGTAAGTCTACTTTTAATTCCTATTGTACAGCATTTATGAATTGTGTGGATGCCATTCATGTTGAAAGAGGGGAAAAAGCACAGCACACTGATTTCTTGAAAAATAGTTTTTTTTCTTTAATTGCTGGCAACAAATTTACACTCAAACAATGAATATTGCTTTACCTTTGTGGTATTCAAAAAAAAGTTGATAAAAAACAAAGTAAAGGAGGAATGAAGGAAAGAAAGAAAAAAGAGGAGAGAAGGCAGGAAAAGGAGGTAAAGAAAGAAATATCAAATAAGGAAAGAAGAAGGAAAGGAAAGAAAGGAGAGAAAAGAAGGACAGAAAGAAAGAGAAGAATGAAGAAAGGAGGAAAGAAGGATGTAAAGAAAGAATGAGGAAAGAAGGAAGGAAAGAGGAAATAAGAAATGAAAGAAAGGAGAGAGGGTAAGAAGATGGAAGGAAAGCAAAGAAAAAAAGGCAGGAAAGTAGGAAAGAAAGGAAAGAAGGTAAGAAAGAAAAATAAAAGGAAGGAAAGGAAGGAGGAAAAAAGGAAAGACTGAAAGAAGGAATGAAAGAAAGAAGGAAGGAAAGAAGGAAGGAAGGGAAGAAAGATTATAATAAAAATAATAAATAGGATTGGATGAGAAAAAGTCAAACTCAATTAAATCTATGACTCCCATTCCAAAGGATTTGTTTATAAATGTAAAAAAACAAAAACAAACACATTTACAGACCTAAAAACAACAACAAAAAGAAACACTGATAATGGGATAACAATACCTTCCAGTAATTTTGTTAAACAAAATGCAATGTCTGAATGTATCTTGAAAATTATGACAGAACAGGTGCTTTAATAAAAGAGTTGGGAAAAATGCATGAACAGAAAATCAATTTGACGGAACAAAGATCTTACAAAGGCAGACAATGAAATAAAATTTCCCATCACTGGAAAATTGCACCAGAGTAAATTTTTTTTTAAAAATCTTTTTTTGGGTAAACTTTAGGATTTTATAGTTCTATTTATTCATCCTCCTTTTAAATATTATGATTCTGTTATGAATGTAGTATTTGATTCCAGCCCAGTCTCTATCTTTTAGAGCTACTTGCTCTGCCGGGAGGCAGGCTTCACAGTCCTTTTTACCTGGTACTTTGCAGCTTGTTATGAATTGCAACATGTGCCATTCAACAGCCTTCACCTCATCATCTGTCCACTTGCGTCTCACCAACCCAGCTGTCAAAAAAGGTGTACCAGAATGTGTGTCCTGCTGTGAATCTGAAAAGATGAAGTATGCATCATGAAAAATTTATATTTAAGAGGAAAACTATTTTCATAACACACATTCACTATGAACATGTTCAGTCTGTCTTCCCGATTTCTGACATCTTCTGCTGTTGTCAAAGCAAGTTCTGAAGTCTTCCCTATTGTGAATGGCTCAACTTCCTAAATAATTAATTCATGTAAAGCCTTTAGCAGGATGTTAAAAAGACAAAAATATGTAAAATGACAGATGATATAAAGCTTAATGATAGTTTAAGGATTAATTTGAAGTATAAAGCAGACCTTACTGCTGAGAATTGATGAAACCAAAGTATTTCTGCCAAATTATGGGTGAACAAATAATAGAAATGATCATATTGTTGATCTTTTAAACAATCTGATTGTTGAAAAGGTATTTTACCTATGCAGTGGACCCAACTGTGACATTTATTGGTGTTTAATTGGAATTGAAAATGTATAAAATCACCTTTTGGAAGAATGAGGTGCAGTTTTCCCTCATTCCCAGCTCTTCTGCAGGTTGGGTCTGGATCTCGGCATTTGGTGTCTACAACAAAACATACAAATAAACTGTTAAATTCATTATGCAATAAGCCAATGGACAATCCTAGTGTAACGAGGGGTCAGGACTTATTATACTAGACCCTATAGAAAGATTTAACACTGTAGAGTATTTCACCATAAACAATTAGAATGGCGCTGTCACACACAACCGTTTATTCAGACCATGTGAGGGACGTTAGATTAAACACACTCATTTTGTTCAAAGTTAATACAATATGGGGACATTTTGACTCCAAACACTACCGTTTATTTAGACCATGAGGACGATAGATTAAACACACTCATTTTGTTCCTATTTAATACAATATGGGGACATTTTGACTCACACACTAACGTTTATTCAGACTATATGAGGACATGACGACTATGAACATGTTCAATCTGTCTTCCCAATTTCTGACATCTTCTGCTGTTGTCAAAGCAAGTTCCTGAAGTCTTCCCCTATTGTGAATGCTCAACTTCCTAAAGAATTAATTCATGTAAAGCCTTCAGCAGTATGTTAAAAGGACAAAAATATGTAAAATGAAAAACCTATATTAAAGCTTAATGATAGTTTAAGGATTAATTTGAAGTATAAGCAGACCTTCCTGCTGGAATTGATGAAACCAAAGTATTTCTTCGCCAAATTATGGGTGAACAAATAATAGAAATGATCATATTGTTGATCTTTTAAACAATCTGATTGTTGAAAAGGTATTTTACACCTATGCAGTGGACCCAACTGTGACATTTATTGGTGTTTAATTGGAATTGAAAATGTATAAACTCACCTTTTGGAAGAATGAGGTGCAGTTTTCCCTCATTCCCAGCTCTTCTGCAAGTGGGGTCTGGATCTCGGCATTTGGTGTCTACACAACAAACATACAAATAAATGTTAAATTAATTATGCAATAAGCCAATGACAATCCTAGTGTAACGAGGGGTCAGGCTTATTATACTAGACCCTATAGAAAGATTTAACACTGTAGAGTATTTCACCATAAACAATATGAAGGCGCTGTCACCACACACACACAACCGTTTATTCAGACCATGTGAGGACGTTAGATTAAACACACTAATTTTGTTCAAAGTTAATACAATATGGGGACATTTTGACTCCAACACTACCGTTTATTTAGACCATGAGGACGATAGATTAAACACACTCATTTTGTTCCTATTTAATACAATATGGGGACATTTTGACTCACACACTAACGTTTATTCAGACTATAGGAGGACATGACGACTATGAACATGTTCAATCTGTCTTCCCAATTTCTGACATCTTCTGCTGTTGTCAAAGCAAGTTCTGAAGTCTTCCCTATTGTGAATGGCTCAATTCCTAAAGAATTAATTCATGTAAAGCCTTCAGCAGTATGTTAAAAGGACAAAAATATGTAAAATGAAAAACTATATAAAGCTTAATGATAGTTTAAGGATTAATTTGAAGTATAAAGCAGACCTTACTGCTGAGAATTGATGAAACCAAAGTATTTCTGCCAATTATGGGTGAACAAATAATAGAAATGATCATATTGTTCATCTTTTAAACAATCTGATTGTTGAAAAGGTATTTTACCTATGCAGTGGACCCAACTGTGACATTTATTGGTGTTTAATTGGAATTGAAAATGTATAAAATCACCTTTTGGAAGAATGAGGTGCAGTTTTCCCTCATTCCCAGCTCTTCTGCAGGTTGGTCTGGATCTCGGCATTTGGTGTCTACAACAAAACATACAAATAAAACTGTTAAATTCATTATGCAATAAGCCATTGACAATCCTAGTGTAACGAGGGGTCAGGCTTATTATACTAGACCCTATAGAAAGATTTAACACTGTAGAGTATTTCACCATAAACAATATGAAGGCGCTGTGACACACACACACACACAACCGTTTATTCAGACCATGTGAGGACGATAGATTAAACACACTCATTTTGTTCCTATTTAATACAATATGAGGACATTTTGACTCACACACTAACGTTTATTCAGACTATAGGAGGACATGACGACTATGAACATGTTCAATCTGTCTTCCCCAATTTCTGACATCTTCTGCTGTTGTCAAAGCAAGTTCTGAAGTCTTCCCTATTGTGAATGGCTCAACTTCCTAAAGAATTAATTCATGTAAAGCCTTCAGCAGTATGTTAAAAGGACAAAAATATGTAAAATGAAAAACTATATAAAGCTTAATGATAGTTTAAGGATTAATTTGAAGTATAAAGCAGACCTTACTGCTGAGAATTGATGAAACCAAAGTATTTCTGCCAAATTATGGGTGAACAAATAATAGAAATGATCATATTGTTCATCTTTTAAAACAATCTGATTGTTGAAAAGGTATTTTACCTATGCAGTGGACCCAACTGTGACATTTATTGGTGTTTAATTGGAATTGAAAATGTATAAAATCACCTTTTGGAAGAATGAGGTGCAGTTTTCCCTCATTCCCAGCTCTTCTGCAGGTTGGGTCTGGATCTCGGCATTTGGTGTCTACAACAAAACATACAAATAAACTGTTAAATTCATTATGCAATAAGCCATTGACAATCCTAGTGTAACGAGGGGTCAGGCTTATTATACTAGACCCTATAGAAAGATTTAACACTGTAGAGTATTTCACCATAAACAATATGAAGGCGCTGTCACACACACACACACACAACCGTTTATTTAGACCATGTGAGGACGTTAGATTAAACACACTAATTTTGTTCAAAGTTAATACAATATGGGGACATTTTGACTCCAACACTACCGTTTATTTAGACCATGAGGACGATAGATTAAACACACTCATTTTGTTCCTATTTAATACAATATGGGGACATTTTGACTCACACACTAACGTTTATTCAGACTATAGGAGGACATGACGACTATGAACATGTTCAATCTGTCTTCCCAATTTCTGACATCTTCTGCTGTTGTCAAAGCAAGTTCTGAAGTCTTCCCTATTGTGAATGGCTCAAATTCCTAAAGAATTAATTCATGTAAAGCCTTCAGCAGTATGTTAAAAGGACAAAAATATGTAAAATGAAAAACTATATAAAGCTTAATGATAGTTTAAGGATTAATTTGAAGTATAAAGCAGACCTTACTGCTGAGAATTGATGAAACCAAAGTATTTCTGCCAAATTATGGGTGAACAAATAATAGAAATGATCATATTGTTCATCTTTTAAACAATCTGATTGTTGAAAAGGTATTTTACCTATGCAGTGGACCCAACTGTGACATTTATTGGTGTTTAATTGGAATTGAAAATGTATAAAATCACCTTTTGGAAGAATGAGGTGCAGTTTTCCCTCATTCCCAGCTCTTCTGCAGGTTGGGTCTGGATCTCGGCATTTGGTGTCTACAACAAAACATACAAATAAACTGTTAAATTCATTATGCAATAAGCCATTGACAATCCTAGTGTAACGAGGGGTCAGGCTTATTATACTAGACCCTATAGAAAGATTTAACACTGTAGAGTATTTCACCATAAACAATATGAAGGCGCTGTGACACACCACACACACACAACCGTTTATTCAGACCATGTGAGGACGATAGATTAAACACACTCATTTTGTTCCTATTTAATACAATATGAGGACATTTTGACTCACACACTAACGTTTATTCAGACTATAGGAGGACATGACGACTATGAACATGTTCAATCTGTCTTCCCAATTTCTGACATCTTCTGCTGTTGTCAAAGCAAGTTCTGAAGTCTTCCCTATTGTGAATGGCTCAACTTCCTAAAGAATTAATTCATGTAAAGCCTTCAGCAGTATGTTAAAAGGACAAAAATATGTAAAATGAAAAACTATATAAGCTTAATGATAGTTTAAGGATTAATTTGAAGTATAAAGCAGACCTTACTGCTGAGAATTGATGAAACCAAAGTATTTCTGCCAAATTATGGGTGAACAAATAATAGAAATGATCATATTGTTGATCTTTTAAACAATCTGATTGTTGAAAAGGTATTTTACCTATGCAGTGGACCCAACTGTGACATTTATTGGTGTTTAATTGGAATTGAAAATGTATAAAATCACCTTTTGGAAGAATGAGGTGCAGTTTTCCCTCATTCCCAGCTCTTCTGCAGGTTGGGTCTGGATCTCGGCATTTGGTGTCTACAACAAAACATACAAATAAACTGTTAAATTCATTATGCAATAAGCCATTGACAATCCTAGTGTAACGAGGGGTCAGGCTTATTATACTAGACCCTATAGAAAGATTTAACACTGTAGAGTATTTCACCATAAACAATATGAAGGCGCTGTCACACACACACACAACCGTTTATTCAGACCATGTGAGGACGTTAGATTAAACACACTCATTTTGTTCAAAGTTAATACAATATGGGGACATTTTGACTCCAACACTACAGTTTATTTAGACCATGAGGACGATAGATTAAACACACTCATTTTGTTCCTATTTAATACAATATGGGGACATTTTGACTCACACACTAACGTTTATTCAGACTATATGAGGACATGACGACTATGAACATGTTCAATCTGTCTTCCCAATTTCTGACATCTTCTGCTGTTGTCAAAGCAAGTTCTGAAGTCTTCCCTATTGTGAATGGCTCAACTTTCTAAAGAATTAATTCATGTAAAGCCTTCAGCAGTATGTTAAAAGGACAAAAATATGTAAAATGAAAAACTATATAAAGCTTGATGATAGTTTAAGGATTAATTTGAAGTATAAAGCAGACCTTACTCCTGAGAATTGATGAAACCAAAGTATTTCTGCCAAATTATGGGTGAACAAATAATAGAAATGATCATATTGTTGATCTTTTAAACAATCTGATTGTTGAAAAGGTATTTTACCTATGCAGTGGACCCAACTGTGACATTTATTTGTGTTTAATTGGAATTGAAAATGTATAAAATCACCTTTTGGAAGAATGAGGTGCAGTTTTCCCTCATTCCCAGCTCTTCTGCAAGTTGGGTCTGGATCTCGGCATTTGGTGTCTACAACAAAACATACAAATAAAATGTTAAATTCATTATGCAATAAGCCAATGACAATCCTAGTGTAACGAGGGGTCAGGCTTATTATACTAGACCCTATAGAAAGATTTAACACTGTAGAGTATTTCACCATAAACAATATGAAGGCGCTGTCACACACACACACACACAACCGTTTATTCAGACCATGTGAGGACGTTAGATTAAACACACTAATTTTGTTCAAAGTTAATACAATATGGGGACATTTTGACTCCAACACTACCGTTTATTTAGACCATGAGGACGATAGATTAAACACACTCATTTTGTTCCTATTTAATACAATATGGGGACATTTTGACTCACACACTAACGTTTATTCAGACTATAGGAGGACATGACGACTATGAACATGTTCAATCTGTCTTCCCAATTTCTGACATCTTCTGCTGTTGTCAAAGCAAGTTCTGAAGTCTTCCCTATTGTGAATGGCTCAACTTCCTAAAGAATTAATTCATGTAAAGCCTTCAGCAGTATGTTAAAAGGACAAAAATATGTAAAATGAAAAACTATATAAAGCTTAATGATAGTTTAAGGATTAATTTGAAGTATAAAGCAGACCTTACTGCTGAGAATTGATGAAACCAAAGTATTTCTGCCAAATTATGGGTGAACAAATAATAGAAATGATCATATTGTTCATCTTTTAAACAATCTGATTGTTGAAAATGTATTTTACCTATGCAGTGGACCCAACTGTGACATTTATTTGTGTTTAATTGGAATTGAAAATGTATAAAATCACCTTTTGGAAGAATGAGGTGCAGTTTTCCCTCATTCCCAGCTCTTCTGCAGGTTGGGTCTGGATCTCGGCATTTGGTGTCTACAACAAAACATACAAATAAACTGTTAAATTCATTATGTAATAAACTAATGACAGTCCTAGTTGAATAAGGTCCAAAACTTATCATAGAAGACCTTTTACAAAGTCAATAATACCGTGTTCTATTTGCAATGTACATAACTCTTAATAGTACTTGAATTTATTTTATCTGAAATTTCGCAAACTCTGATCATACACTGTTTAATAGAAGGTTCATTTACCAGCACTCGCCTTGGCCATTGAGAGTCTCCGTAGTTGTAGGTTATTTCACACTCTGCTTGGATGTTTTTAATAGCAAACAAGCAAAGATGAGGTTTTCCCTTGACATTTAGCTTCTTCATTTTACAGTTTGGGGATTTATGGTCATCATTGACAACCCGACCAAAAGAACCATTTTTGTGGGAGACATCAATGCTAAATCTAAATTTGATTTCTCTGTGTTCTTCCCTAAAACTATAAATCTGGCAAGAACATATGATTTTGATAGACCGCAACTTATCAGAATCAGACATACTTTAATGTTTTGAGATCAATTCCCCACGGTATTCGGCAAAAAAGCTTCCCTTTTCGATTGGTTCCCAAGCAAATACACCACACCCTGATAAAACAAAACTAATTGATCATTTTCATGCAATACATCCAAATCACTAATTTCCAAAACCTATACAGCAGAGACCAGAACCAAGATGGGACTTTATGACAGTGAGGAAATCATATCTTTTCTCTAAGTAAACAGTAAATCTGGGGACTTCATTTTAACATACATACCTTTATAGACACTGATCCTTTGAACCTTTAGACAAGGCTTGTCAATTCCAGATAAATGAACTGGATAGCCTCAGCTTCTGGACTAAGTCTGGCTCTTCTTTTTGACATGCTATTTGCGTGATTTTTGTTCCTTCATCTGCAAAGTCAGCAGAGAAAACAAAAGATTATGACTGAATGCTTTGACTCTAATAGATTTTTCAAAATAGTCACGTCTTATTGTAACTTACAATTTTTCTTATAATCTTATCTGAGCAGTTGGCCAACAAACTGGCCCACTTCTGTGTAACTGATTTATTAAATTACTTTGCATAATCTTACCCAAACAAATTAGCAGCACAACATCTTAAATGATAAATACTGTTAATCACTCCTTAAGGTTTTTGCTTCCTCTGTTAAGAACTGCATATGTAATTAATTTGTGGTAATAGGAAAACAAATTACCATTCAAATGTCAGAAAATATACTGTGCTGAAAAAAAATTATGTCAGAGAAGAAATAAAGTTAATAGCTGTTTTTCTTAGAAGAAATCATGTAGAAAAAACTCCATGCAGCTGTGTAGTTTAGCTTAATTTGAGCTAACTAGCGAGTTTAGCAACTCAGTGACCGTTGTTAACATGTTAATAGTTATACTTCACAAGAACTTACTCTTACTAGTTTTAGGGCAGACCAACACGTCATATGTTATCATTTATCATTAACTCCTTCAATTTCTCAGCATATGTTTTGGGTATTTAAAATTCACTTTCATTCTCACCTGACGTTGTCAAGCATACCACGAGGTTGAACATCGATGGTACTGTATGAGCCAAGACGGAAGTCTCCGGAGCGCAGAAAGTCCCGGATGAGCCAAGATGGAAGACTCCGGAGCGCAGAAAGTCCCAAATGTTCGTTTTAAGTACCACTCTGATATTCTTATCAGAACCTTTGGATTCCCTCCATAAAAAACACGACCCTTTCAGAGACTGTGTAAAACAATAAAATACTGAGGAATCCTACATGTGATGCTGAAAATTGCTGCTGCTGCTTCTTCTTCTGCTTCATATTCTTCTTCTTTAGGTTATAACGGCAGCTTGCATCCATTGTTGTTGCATTACTGCCATCTATTGGATCATAATATATCTCCTTCAAATCCTCATCATGATCCCAGTATTTTAAAAAAAAACTTCTTCCTCTCAATACTATTTATCTTTTCAACCACATTCTCAAATTTTACGTGTTCCAATGTTACTAAATTATCACACCAATTACAAAAACCAGTAAGATGTTTCCCCATCTTAAAAAGAGTTCCATTTATATAATAAAAACTGTAAACGGTTCTTATTATATTTATGATTATCTCTTCCCTCCTGTTTATTCCTATATTCCTTGTTACATCAACTGAATTTTATTATTTCTTCCCCTTTTCCATAATGCTCGATCCTCAGCAAAGAGTGAGCTGCTAAAACTAATTGATAAGTCTTTAAAAATGTCAATCATAACTGACAATAATGTTGGACTTATTACACTTCCTTGAGGAGTTCCATTTTCTATTTTACAAGATTGTGAAACATGAGGTCCTATTTTGACTTGAATAGTTCTATAACATTAAAAAAATCCCATAACCAATTAAACATATTACTTCCTATCCGATGTAATTTAAACATTAGCCCTTCTCTCCATAGCATATGATATGCTTTTTCCACATCAAAAAACAAAGCAACAACAGTTTCCTTATTAATTTGAGCTTTTCTAATATCATCTTCTAAACATAATGCAGGATTTATTGCTCCTCTCCCTCTACGAAATCCACTGATAAGGAGCAAATATATTTCTTGATTCCAAATATTGTATTAATCTCTCCACAAATTTACACTTATTAGACGTTAAAGCAAATCAGTCTGTAGTTTTCCAGGATTACTATGATCTTTCCCATATTTCTTTATCGGAATAACAATGGCTTCTTGCCATTTACATGGCAATCTCCCCTCTTTCCAAATCTTATTATACAAAATGAATAATTTATTTAAAATGTCACCACTTACACGTCTGATCACAATATTCTCCTACAAAGACTTGAACATACTGTAGGGATTAAGGGGAAAGCATTAGGCTGGTTTAAATCTTATCTGTCAGACAGATTCCAATTTGTTCATGTTAATAATAAATCTTCCTCAAACTCTAGGGTCACCTGTGGAGTACCACAGGGTTCAGTCCTTGGACCAATTCTCTTTACTATATATATGCTTCCGATAGGCAAAATTATCAGACAGCATGGGATTAATTTCCACTGTTATGCTGATGATACTCAGTTATATTTATCCATAAATCCTGATGAATCCAATCAATTACTTCGACTGCAGTCATGTCTTGATGACATCAAAAGCTGGATGACTTTAAATTTCCTGCATCTAAATTCTGACAAGACCGAAGTTTTAATCTTTGGGCCAGAGTCCTCAAAAAATAAACTTCTTAACCAATCACTTAATCTGGGTGGCATTAAACTGGCCTCTGGTAATAAAGTAAAAAATCTTGGTGTTATTTTTGACCAAGACATGTCATTTAAATCCCATATTAAACAGGTTTCCAGAGTTTCCTTTTTTCACCTCCGGAATATCGCCAAAATTAGAAACATTCTGTCCAGGAGTGATGCTGAAAAACTGGTCCATGCATTTGTTACTTCAAGGCTGGACTATTGTAATTCTTTACTATCAGGAATTCCACAAAATGCAGTTCAAAGCCTTCAGCTGATCCAAAATGCTGCAGCAAGAGTTCTGATGAAAATCAACAAGAGGGATCATATTTCTCCAATTTTAGCTTCCCTTCACTGGCTTCCTGTTAAATCAAGAATAGAATTTAAAATTCTTCTTCTAACGTATAAAGCCCTTCATAATCAAGCTCCATCATATATCAGAGCTCTGATTACCCCGTATGTTCCTAACAGAGCACTTCGCTCTCAGACTGCAGGTCTGCTGGTGGTTCCTAGAGTCTCTAAAAGTAGAATGGGAGGCAGATCCTTTAGCTATCAGGCTCCTCTCCTGTGGAACCAACTCCCAGTTTTGGTCCGTGAGGCAGACACCCTGTCTACTTTTAAGACTAGGCTTAAAACTTTTCTTTTTGACAAAAATTATAACTAGTGACTCATGTTACTCTCAGCTACCTTTATAGTTTTACTGCTATAGGCTTAGGTTACTGGAGTATATCAGGATCTAATTTTCTCACTATATTGAGTTCTACTGTTCTTCAATTATGCATTATGTGTTGTCATTTCTGCTTTAACTTTCTGTTCTCTCTCTTTTCTCTTCATAGTAGGTACACCTGGTCTGGCGTTCTGTTAACTGTGACATCATCCAGAGAAGACGGCTCACCCGCTACTACCATCTAATGTAGAACAGATTACTAGATCAATGTGTGCTTCTGTGCTTTTTGTTTCTCTTGTTGTGTCTCTGTTCTGTCTTCTGTAACTCCAGTCGGTCGAGGCAGATGACCGTTCATACTGAGCCCGGTTCTGCCGGAGGTTTTTTTTCCCGTTAATGGGTGGTTTTTCTTCCCACTGTCGCTTCATGCTTGCTCAGTATGAGGGATTGCAGCAAAGCCATGTACAATGCAGATGACTCTTCCTGTGGCTCTACGGTTCCCCAGGAGTGAAAGCTGCTTGTCGGGACTTTGATGCAATCAACTGGTTTCCTTATATAGGACATTTTTGACCAATCTGTATAATCTGACCCAATCTGTATAATATGATTGAACTTGACTTTGTAAAGTGCCTTGAGATGACATGTTTCATGATTTGGCGCTATATAAATAAAATTGAATTGAATTGAATTGAATTAGCATAAAACAGGGGTTGGACAATGAAACTGAAACACCTGGTTTTAGACCACAATAATTTATTAGTATGGTGTAGGGCCTCCTTTTGCGGCCAATACAGCGTCAATTCTTCTTGGGAATGACATATACAAGTCCTGCACAGTGGTCAGAGGGATTTTGAGCCATTCTTCTTGCAGGATAGTGGCCAGGTCACGGCGTGATGCTGGTGGTGGAAAATGTTTCCTGACTCGCTCCTCCAAAACACCCCAAAGTGGCTCAATAATATTTAGATCTGGTGACTGTGCAGGCCATGGGAGATGTTCAACTTCACTTTCATGTTCATCAAACCAATCTTTCACCAGTCTTGCTGTGTGTATTGGTGCATTGTCTTCCTGATACACGGCACCTCCTTCAGGATACAATGTTTGGTCCTCCAGAATGGTTCGGTAGTCCTTGGCAGTGACGCGCCCATCTAGTACAAGTATGGGGCCTAGGGAATTCCATGATATGGCAGCCCAAACCATTACTGCTCCACCCCCATGCTTCACTCTGGGCATGCAACAGTCTGGGTGGTACGCTTCTTTGGGGCTTCTCCACACCGTAACTCTCCCGGATGTGTGGAAAACAGTAAAGGTGGACTCATCAGAGAACAATACATGTTTCACATTGTCCACAGCCCAAGATTTGCGCTCCTTGCACCATGGAAACCACCATTTGGCATTGGCACGAGTGACCAAAGGTTTGGCTATAGCAGCCCGGCCGTGTATATTGACCCTGTGGAGCTCCCGACGGACAGTTTTGGTGGAAACAGGAGAGTTGAGGTGCACATTTAATTCCCGCCGTGATTTGGGCAGCTGTGGTTTTATGTTTTTGGATACAATCCGGGTTAGCACCCAAACATCCCTTTCAGACAGCTTCCTCTTGCGTCCACAGTTAATCCTGTTGGATGTGGTTGGTCCTTCTTGGTGGTATGCTGACATTACCCTGGATACCGTGGCTCTTGATACATCACAAAGACTTGCTGTCTTGGTCACAGATGCACCAGCAAGACGTGCACCAACAATTTGTCCTCTTTTGAACTTTGGTATGTCACCCATAATGTTGTGTGCATTGTAATATTTTGAGCAAAACTGTGCTCTTACCATGCTAATTGAACCTTCACACTCTGCTCTTATTGGTTCAATGTGCAAATAAAGAAGAATGGCCACCAGGCTGGTCAAATTTAGCCATGAAACCTCCCAGACTATAATGAGAGGTGTTTCAGTTTCATTGTCCAACTCCTGTATATCACACTTCATCTTTACCTGGAGCACTATTTTTAGTTTTACCCAAAGCACTTTTCAGTTCTCTGATAGAGAAAGGATAATTCATCAAATCATGAGTATTATAAGGTGAGAAGTGGGTGACACTCGTACTGGGGAGATGAGACGGACCAGCGGGGTGAGCTTTTATAGTTGAGCTTGCAGGTGAATTGGGGGTGGTACTTTGATGTTTGAGACTGTGGGTGTGGTTTGGGTGTGCTCCCTCTCTCGGATAGGTGTGGCTTGTGGAGGAACCGGCTGCTCACTACCGAGACTGATCTTTGTCTTGAGCAGTATTTAAAGCCTGACCTCCTGTGTACTCACTGCCAGATGGTCACCGCTTAGTTGGTGACCTTAGTTGGTGAGCATCTGGTAGTGAACATTGTCCTTTTTGGCCGTTCTTAACGTTACCTTTGCAAAGCATCTCAAGGATCACTAGCGTTGGTCTGTATAACAGCAGAATGATCTCTGTGATGGTCGCAGTAGGGATTGTACTGTATTCAGATCATCTAAGAGATCCTGTGGAGGCACTTCATTTGGCTTCACAAGTCAATGTCTGGGTTGACAAGCTCTTAATTTAGCCATGATCTTATCTTTTAGGTTACACGTTCTCACATTCAGTTGTTCTTGCATTATTGGTACCCAGTCCCTGGGGAGTTTACGTTAACTCTGTGTCTTGGTTACACCTTGTTCTAGTAATGAAAACTATATCTTGGATCTCTAGTTGTGAAAGCAACTAGAGATCTGTGGAAGTTGTCTGTGGAAGTTGGAATGCTGAGTTACCAGCTGTTTTGCTGTCTGTCTAGACTGTGAGTATCAAAGCATCCATGTTTCTCAGTTTTTTCTCTTGCCCTGTTGACTAAGGTTACTAGAGTAGTAGCATCCCAATAGTGCCTCATTGTCTTCTCAAGTCCATTGCCTTTGTGTTCCAGTAGCCCATTTGTCATTCCAAAAAAGTAAAAAAACAAAGCAACTGGACTTGTTTTCCGTAGTTGAAGACATTTTGCTTCCTCACCAGGAAGCTTTCTCAATTCAAAAAGTCTGGAGTAATGATGAGTACCAAGCTATATACCTCTGCCCAAACAAAGGCCTTGCAATGGCTTAGATAACATGCAAATTCAACAGAAACAGGTCCACCCCTTAGTAATGGGCGGTTGTTAAAGCCATTAAGCCAGCAGATTGGACTGAAACTGGTCCACTCCTCTGTAACGAGGAGTCGTTAGGGTTGTTATTGGCTTGGCTTAAAGGAACAATGTTTTGATCACCCGAATGAGGGTGAGAGTTAAGGTGATAATTGGCTAGAATTAATCCTATAGCTGTGTTTTAAGTTTTTGAGAGTTGGAACCTAAGGCCTCCTCCTCTGTTTAAGGTTGGTTTTCTCTCTTAACGTAGATGGCTTCCTTCACACCCATTTCAAACCATCTGTCTTCTTTGTCCAAAATGTGAACATTTTGGTCCTCAAAAGAGTGTCCCTTGTCCTTAAGGTGTAAGTGGACAGCAGAGTCTTGTCCCGAGGAGGTAGCTCTCCTGTGTTGAGCCATGTGAGAGCTGAGCCAAAAAGCGGACCACAACGGACCGGTACAGCGCCCGCTTCACAGCAGACGCCGCACCAATCTGCCTGTTGATCTCCCGCTCCATCTTCCCCTCATTCGTGAACAAGACCCCAAGATACTTGAACTCCTCAACTAGGGGCAGTACAACCTCCCCAACCCGGAGGAGGCACTCTACCCTTTTCCGGTTCAAGACCATGGTCTCGGATTTGGGGCACTGATTTTCATGCCGGCCGCTTCGCACTCGGCTGCGAACCGCTCCAGTGAGAGCTGTAGATGACGCCCTGATGAAGCCAATAGGACCAAGTCATCCGCAAATAGCAGAGACACAATCCTAAGGCCACTAAAATGGATCCCCTCAACACCTTGGCTGCGCCTAGAAATTCTGTCCATAAAAGTTATGAACAGAATCGGTGACAAAGGGCAAACCTTGGCGGAGTCCAACTCTCACCGGAAACGAGTCCGACTTACTGGCAATGCGGACCAGACTCTGACACCGGTCATACAGAGACCTGACAGCCCTTATTAAAGGGCCCGGTACTCCATACTCCCGGAGTACCCCCCACAGGATCCCTCGGGGGACACGGTCGAATGCCTTCTCCAGGTCCACAAAACACATATAGACTGGTTGGGCAAACTCCCATGCCCCCTCCAGGATCCTGCTGAAGGTGTAGAGCTGATCCAGTGTTTCATAGCCAGGACGAAAACCACACTAGTTAAAAGTTTGACTTTGTTTGCAAAGTCCTTGGAGTTTTCTCCAAGGACTTTGGACAAAATCAAACATTTAAAGATGGCACCAGGGGAAACTCTGGTGTCTCTGGTGTCTCTGGTGTCATCATTACTCCAGACTTTTTGAATTTAGAAAGCTTCCTAGAGAGGAAGCGAAACGTCTTCAACTACAGAAAACAAGTCCAGTTGCTTTTTTTTTTACTTTTTTTTGGAATGACCATGACCTGGATGACTGAGAATCTTCACCAGCATATAGCCCATTTGTCATCTTACTGTCCTGGCTCCTCAGCACCTGAAGCAACCTTAAATTAACCTTATATGCTACTATCACTCCATATATAGTGCCCCAGTTTTGCACATTTAGAGTGTGAAATTTTTTCCCATTCCTCCTTGCAAAATAGCTCGAGCTCAGCGAGGTTGAATGAAGAGCGTTTGTGAACAGCAGTTTTCAGTTCTTTCCACAGATTCTTGATTGGAATCAAGTCTGGAATTTGACGTGGCCATTCTAACACCTGGATGTGTTTACTTGTGAACCATTCCATTGTAGATTTTGCTTTATGTTTTGATTTATTATCTTGTTGGAAGATAAATCTCAGTCCCAGTCTCAGTTTTTTTTTGCAGATTCCAAAATTGTTTCTTCCAGAATGGCCCTGTATTTGGCTCCATCCATTTTGCCATTAATTTTAACCATCTTCCCTGTCCCATCTGAAGAAAAGCAGGCCCAAACTATAAGGCTACCACCACCATGTTTGACAGTGGGAATGGTGTTTTCAGGGTGATGAGCTGTGTTGTTTTTACACCTAACATAACGTTTTGTATTGTTGCAAAAAAAAAATCAATTTTGTTTCATCTGACCAGAACACCTTCCACGTTTAGTGTCTCTCCCAGGTGTCTTATAAATATCTTTAAAATGGGTTTTCTATTGCCACTCTTCCATAAATAATTATTATTTATATTTGTGCAGTATAGGACTGATTGTTATCTAATGGACAGAGTCTCCCCCTTCAGCTGTAGATCTCTGCAGCTCATGCACAGTGATCATGGGCCTCTTGGATTCATCTCTAATCAGTTTTCTCCTTGTATGTAGCGCGGATGTAGCTCGTGATGTCACGCGTGAACTGGTCTATTGACATCTGGTGAGTGGAGATAATTGGAGAGGAGTGAAATTCTGAGTAGAGCAAACTCATTACATGTTTAAGATACCAGTCAGTGAGGATTTGAGGTTTGTAAAATGATGTATTATACTGCTATAAGTATCCATCAGAAGATGGGTATACTGTGCTCGTAAAAGGATGGACATGGACAGCAACAACACCCAAGTTGGCTGTGGTGTTTAAACAATCTTGACAATGTTAAACCTGAAATTTATACACATCAGATCTGGCGAAGTGTTTCCAATGTTTACAGTCCAGTTTTGGTGTCTTTGTGCTCCTTGTAGCCACATTTTCACATTGAAATTATGGTAATCCATTCAATGTGGTTTATATCACAAGTCCTGATCAAAAAATGACACCAAAGTGTATTACATTATTACAGAGACCAATTTTAGGCCATCTGGAAGAAGTGACTGAGTAATCAGCTTATTTTTCAAACATCTCTCCCGTGTATTTTCTCCTATATACTCCTCAATATATACATATTGTTAATAGTTTTTAATTTCCCTCTTGTTTAATTTTGGTTTGTTGTGTGCACTCCATTTATTACATCAGCTTTGCAAATAACAGCTGTTCTATTTTATTCTATTCTTTTCTAAAGGCCTTTTATATACACAGTATTCTGTATACTATACAGAATATTCTACAGTTATTGATATATTTTTAGCAGTCCTTCATAAATCAACTGTTACCAATATTATTCTCTTCTAGTTTTAGAAAAAAATGGCTTATACAAGATATATCAGTATATGAGAATCTCTAATTTGACTTTGCAATTCCAGAATATGTATTGGTGTAATACTTAAACCCATTACCAATGTTGAAGAGTGTGTTAGTGTTTCTGAACAACATGACATATGGGTACAAGTGTGTGAAAAGTGTGTTAAATACCAAAAATGGCCACTAGTAGGCGAAAACGAAGGTGAGCAAAAACGATACACACACTCACACACAAAATTTCTGAAAATCATGATTTTTTAGGACTTTGGAGATTTTTGGTTAGGGTCATGTTAGGGTGTTGTAGAACACTCTAGTATGCTCCGAAAAATTAGGACCTAAAAAATGTCCTCATATTTCTAAGCGTCCTGATAGTGAAGGTGTGTTATCATAAAAATGTCCTTGTATGTCATGAAAACAAGTGCACACACACACACACACACACACACAAATATAAACAGCGGAACCAAAAAAGGGCGCACTGCTGCACGGGGGGACGTGTTTTAGTGAACACATTGTGCTGTTGGGGAAAAACTGTTGAATATCCACCTTATTTTCAACGGAAATACAGAGAAAACGAGTTGATGGTTTTTTTTTGTGCGAGACTTCCGGTCGGTCACTTCCTGTCACTGTTTAGCTGGCTAAAAAGCGATTCATGCAGCCACTTCGTACCAAATTACTTGTCATTATGATTTCAAGGAAGACCGGGAGCGTTTGTACAGTTAGAGGCTGTCATAATAACGAGTGTAAAAGAAAGGTTAATGTGGAGCAGAAGTGTTTTAATCATCGACCACGTACAAGAGCTGTGGATACAAGGCACTCTATTTCCTTTAACACTGATAAAAAAATAAACTAGAAATAAAGTTACAGCTTCATTCTAAAGCTAACTTACATTTTAATGTGACATGCTTGCATCAAGAGTTTTGAGACCACACATCAGATTGGTACAATGTTAACCTTCAAGTCTAAACATGAAGTAGGCAGAACGTTTCGATATCCTATTACAGCATCAATTCAATCCCAAACATTTAGCACTGCTATCTTTGTAAAATTAACTGACCAGCAATCTAATTACCACGAGGCAACAGCTAGTATGCTTTAGAATCAGACCATTCATTAGCTTACCTTCCATAAGATCCCCGCTGTATGACTGAAGGACTTCCTCTGGAGCCACAACACGAGAGCGCTCCGGCCGTCTCGGTAGTGCTGGCTGATGTAGTCAGGATCCAGCAGAGTCAACGTCGGACTCGCTTTGGCTTGAACGGACATCATCCTCCACAGATACCAGGTCATTGATGTTGCTATTTATTAACACTAGCCAACTTTTCCACTGTGGAGGTTCACCTCAGTAAAGTTGCATTGCAGAGCCGTCTGCACCAAGTGACAACACAAAATGGTTAAACATGTCCTCGTACATTATATCAGGCCACTTCTTCATTTCTTCCTCTCAGTCATGATTAGCTTGAGGCTGTGGCACTGACCTGCCACTTCGATCAATTTTTGGAAATCTTGCTGCGACAGTTTACTCGGCGAAACCCTGCAGACGTTAGTGGAAAACTTTTACTCACAGTTTCCGGCAGAGTTTCACCTCTGCCAATCCAACGCTTTGTTTTCCACTGGAATCCACTGGACACGTCGTGCCGATCGGTCTGCTTATGGCGATCACTCAGTCTGTGCTGCTTCCCCTGCCTGCTGTGGTGGATTCTCTACCCTTAGGTGTTCCACCCATAGACATTGTATACATAGACGCCTCGTCGGGCGGGTTCTGCCTATGCTGCGGATGCGTCAGCGCGTCCGCCATGTTGAATGTGGCAAATCTGCAGTTAGTCTGAGTCACTTAAACAGTATCAGAGGGAATTTAATCTCAGAACATACTTTATATTCGTAATATTTTTATAAAATTACAAGTTTATTTTCATATCCCTTTGGCTTCATTCTCCTGACTTTATACTCGTAAAGAATGAAAATAATAAAAATAATCTAACCTGGCCCTATTACTCCAGGACTGAAATAGTTCTGCAAACTGTGACTATTCTGGAAATGTCCCACCTTAATTATCATAATATTACCACATTTGTCTTTTTTTAACTTTATTGTCCTAGGACTTTTTTTCTCATATTAGTAACTTTCTCTTTAATACTTTTTATGCCAATGTTAAGGACGCCTACACCTCCGCCCCCCTCCCCCCACTCGGACGCTCAGTTCACAACCTTGTCTAGCTGCTCCCCCATTACATTCCACTGGTGAGGAGGACAATAGCGCAGAAGAAGTCAGTGAAAGTTTGGTCAGATGAGGCCAATGAGAAACTGAGGGATTGTTTCAGAACCACAGACTGGAGCATGTTCCAAAGCTCTCATGGTGATGACATCAACAGCCTGACTGAATGCATCACTGGCTACATGAACTTCTGTGTGGAGAGCATTGTGCCTACACGACGGCTACGATGCTATCTAAACAACCCCCCCTGGGTGACCCCTGAGCTGAAAGTCCTTCTGAACCAGAGGAAGAGGGCTTTCTACTCAGGGGACAGAGAGGAGCAGCATAGTGTTCAGCGGGAGCTCCAGTGGAGGATCAGGGCGGCAAAGAAGGATTATGGGAAGAAGATGGTGGAGCAGCTGGCGCAGAACAACGTCAGAGATGTGTGGAGAGGTCTGAAGAACATCTCCGGCTTTGGGCAAAGGACCAGCATATCTGCAGACGGTGGCACCAAGTTTGCAGATGAGTTGAACAGGTTCTTCACTCGTTTTGACTCCCCTCATACTGGCCCCCTCCCTGTCCTCAACTCTCCACACGTCTCCAAACCCCAGCCCTCCAGAGATCTACCATCCCCCCCACCGCCACCCTCACCAACCCCTGACCCATCCACACCTTCGGTCCTGCCTTCCTCCCCCCTCACAGTCACACCAATGCAGGTGAGAGGTCAGCTGATGAGGCTGAAGCAGGAAAGCTGCAGGACCAGACGGCATCCCCCCCAGGCTGCTGAGGACCTGTGCAGATGAGCTCTGCACCGGGGCCCCCCAGGGCACCGTTCTGTCTCCATTTCTTTTCACCCTCTACACCTCGGACTTTACTTACAACACGGACAGCTGCCACCTCCAGAAGTTCTCTGATGACTCGGCCATTGTGGGCTGTGTGTCTGAGGGGAACGAGCTGGAGTACCGGTCGGTCATCATGGACTGGTGTGAGAAAACCATCTGATGGTGATCGACTTCAGGAGAAGACCCATACCTCACTCACCTGTGAACATCCAGGGGCAGGACATAGAAACTGTGGAGAGTTTCAAATACCTGGGTGTTCATGTCAACAATAAACTGGTCTGGACACATAACACCGACGCTCTATACAAGAAGGGCCAGAGCCGCCTCCGCCTCCTGAGGAGGCTGAGGTCTTTTGGAGTGAGCAGGCCCCTGCTTAAGACCTTTTTTGACTTTGTGGTGGCCTCAGCACTCCTCTATGCTGTCGTCTGCTGGGCTCCTGGCAGCGCAGAGCGGGACAGAAAGAGGCTGAATAAGCTGGTGAGGAAGGCCACTTCTGTCCTGTGCTGCACTCTGGACTCAGTGGAGGAAGTAGCTGAGAGGAGGGTGTTGTCCAAGCTCACATCCATCATGGACAACACCTTCCACCCCCTGCACCAGACTGTAGAGGAGCTGAGTAGCTTAGACATCCTGTCTGTAAAAAGGAGCGCTACCGCAGGTCATTCATTCCTGCTGCTACCAGACTATACAATGCTGCACTATAACTGTAACCACAACTGTAATAACTAATGTGCAATAACTAATGTGCAATAATCTATTTAATACACTGTGCTATAACCTGTGCAATAATCCTGAAGAAGTGACTTCTGCTGCTATCACCACCTGAATATATGTCAATACACACACACACACACACACACACACACACACACATATATATATATATATATATATATATATATATATATATATATATATATATATATCTATCACCGTGAATGTAAATAAAACATCATATGCCCATTCCTATTTCTTTTTGTAATTTTCTTCTTTTTTTTTTGATCCACTGTATATATGAAGATTCAGTGTAAATAACTTATGCACCTTTCCTACTTTTGCACCTTCTTTTATGAGCCGATGTGGCAAGTGAATTTCTCCAATGTGAGATCAATAAAGCCTATCTTATCTTATCTTCCCCAAAACGTTTGTTCCTAATCTGTGACTATACCAGAACTTAAAAGGTTCACGTGACACGGTTTTATGAAATAATGAAGACCATAATGTTTAGATTTAACCAATTAACTTATATTCATACTACATACCACATATATACATACACACACACACACACACACACACACACACACATATATATATATATATATATATATATATATATATATATATATATATATGTGTGTGTGTGTGTGTGTGTGTGTGTGTGTGTCTGTGTGCATCTATGTCTAAATACAATAGTCTGTACTGTATGCAAGCTAAAAACCTTGAAAAAGAATGGTCTTGCACAGCTTCTTCCTAGTGTCGCCACTCTGCAGCTTTAGTGTGTCCAGTTTTGCAACATGGAGCAGCCTTAGTTTATACAAGGCAGATAAGTAGTGAAATCAGCCCAAATACATTTCCATGCAGCACAGGAATGAGGCATCTTCTCTGACGCACGTTCTCTGATCTTCTTCTCTGATCCACGTTCACTACAACAGAACTTTTTTCTGCCACATACAATACGGCGGTGACGTTGACGTGCGAACCTGCGCCCAATGGCGCGTCTACTTACATGATGTCTATGGTTTCACACACAGGAGGCAACTTCCGGTAGGCTTGGTCATTTCCGCCACTCCAAAACTGGTTCCGTGCGCTGTAATGTCGCCCTCTGAAGCAATAAAACAAATTAGATTAAATTAAAAATACATTCTTTTAAAATCTTCAGATCGTATACAATCTCTGACAAAAATATAGCAGTCAGTTGTATTGCTGCAAATAAATAATCATAATTAAATTGAAATTTTATGTTAAGATCAATTAGAATCAAAATAAAAAAACTCGATAAAATGTTTTAAAGAAAAAAAATAAAGAAACAAGAAACACATTTCAACTAAAAATGTTGAAAAGGATAAGTCTTAACAACATACAAGAGGGAAAAAGTGATAACCACTTTAGGGGGAATGTTAAATAAATAAATAAAAGTATTGCAAAGAATTTACCTTTTCTTCAGAGTTTATTTCTGCTCTTGTTGTTTTAATTACTTCACTTTACAATGACACAATTACCCAAACTCACCAACTGTAATGTAATGAAGTAATCAAACAAAATACCAAATAAAATTCAAATATATGCAGAAAACATGCCACATTCAAGAAATTGTTAGTAATTTGAGTCTTTTAAAATGTTGAGATTAAATAAACTAAAATCTATTTAGATAGTGCTGAAGTAAAATGGAGTGACTTTGCCTGGGGATTTTGAGCCCAGTTTAATAAATGAATATTGTTGTTGTTGTTGTTGTTATTATTTATTTATTTATTTATTTATTTATTTATTTATTTATTTATTTTTAAATCAGGCCATAATGAGAATAGATAAAATGATCATTCTGGCAAACTGACTAAACCAGTTTATGGAGCTAAGATATGGAAACTAACTACTGTCTTTCTTATTCAGATTAAAGAGTTTTGAATCAGAAAAAAGAACAATGCTAGCAATATGGAAATTAGGATACAAAAAATCTAGTCCATGTATTGATATGTTTCAGTTTTATAATCTGACTTAAACCGTCTCCCACCTAACCAAGTTTGTCCAGAAGATGGAGCTGGAGAAAATAATACAGGGCTAAAAACAAACAAATAAAAAAATTAAAAAAAGAGAGATAACTGGCTAACTAAGACCTTTACATGCTTATTTTTGTTTTAAATAAATTATATATTCCACTGTATTTTCCGGCTGCAGGTCTCTCTACATGAATGGCTCATAAAAGTTATTAACACAAAAGAGGAGTAAGTAAGTCCTAGAACAGATTCTAAGGTAAATCCACAGGTTAATCAACAAACATCAGTGAAATGTGCCTTAGCTTTTGGGAAATGATGAGGCAAATGTTTGTACTTTATCTCTGTTTCACAATGACTTTGTTTTTTTTTAACATGTGACCCAGTATGTACACACAGTTTGAAAACCTGAAATCCAAAGAAGGAAATAGTTATGTCCCAATTGGGAATACTTTTTTGACTGTAATGGAGAAAATCCATAGGAAATTCAAAATATTCCAAATTAACTAAATCCTCTTTATTTAGTTTTTTTTTTCTTTTTTCATCTTCATCTATTTGGATAAACATTTCAAACAAAATAGTCCTGCTTGTATGTGTGTATCCTTTGGGAAACACACATACTGTATCGATTGTTTTTTTACTGGTCAAACAGTTAATGAGTGACAGACTGGTCTTTGTCCTGTGCCCCACTCTGAACCTTATCATCTACTCTGAAATAAATTAGATGCTCCTGCTGTTTCATTACATTTCCAGTCTGTTCTCTTCTTAGGCTGAAACATGGGGACTTCAAGCAGCTGGAGCTTGTTTGCTGCACTCTTGTGTCTCCTCAGTTTGGGTAAGAAACTTTTAATTATCATACAATCCCTACATTTTACTTATGCATGCAGAATATCAAAATATCCATGTGTCTAACTTGTACAGTTTAGTGGTACGTTTTTTCCTGCTGTTAAAAACACCAAAGCTTAATAGTTAAGTTCCCTAGACATTTAAACAATCAGCAGCTGAGATTATGAAATTATTTTAATTCACTTTGATTTACATGAAAAAAGCAGCAAAATATTTTAACATACATTTGACAATACAAAAGTTGATTTACTCCAGTGATGACATTTCCTTGGGTAAGCATTACTCT
Organism: Fundulus heteroclitus; assembly: GCF_011125445.2. Lineage (NCBI taxonomy): Eukaryota > Metazoa > Chordata > Actinopteri > Cyprinodontiformes > Fundulidae > Fundulus > Fundulus heteroclitus. The sequence continues at coordinate 21,781,799 of NC_046371.1, forward strand.
TGAAAGACTCATACTACTACTACTACTACTACTACTACTACTACTACTACTAATAATAATAATAATAATAATAATAATAATAAACTTTTCAATTGTTTAAATTTTTAATAAATTACCAGTACATCCTTTTTTAGTTTTTTAATTACTTTGGAGGCTGCATATTATGTTGCGCAGACATTGTAAGTAAGTAAAGTTTGACCATATAGCCCCTTTCATAGATAAAACCACACGGTACCATTGAAATAATACAAAAAGCTGAAAAGTTAAAAATACCTAAGTAACAAAAAGACAACATAACTTTATTTAGGAAATATTTCACTGCACTTTGCTGTTTTTGCCCTCAGGCTAGAAGCCCTTATTATACTGTAGTCCCCCCAGCTAGTTCTGGAGCTGCCCCAGTGTCTCCTCCCAAAGTGAGGAGATGGGGTGTCCTGTAAAATGCCCAGGAGGAATGCTATTGAGCTGTTAGAATCACTTTAACTGAATCCTTTTTACACAAAGGAGCAGCAGCTGCTCTTCAAGTTTTTCTGGAGTGAAGGAGTACGTCACTCCATCTCCAAGGCTAAGCCTATCTACCCTGGAGGAAGTTAATTTTAGCCCCTTGTACCTGCGATTTTGGTCATGATCCAATGATCATGTGATTATGTGAAGGCCAAATAAAGACAACCTTACATCACACATCTCAAGACAACCAAAAAAAACAGTGGATGTGAATTATACTAAGTTTAATTTATTACAACAAATAGAAGACTCAGCAGAGGTAGGTTTGAATTTAAGAATAAAAAAGAAATATTAGCCAGTAAAGTATACCCCATACCATTTTTGAGTCTTATTTTTAATTTCTTTCCCCCAGTGTCCTGTCTAGCAATGTGGCAATAGGAATTGATGTCTCAATGCCAGGTAGAGCTCGACAGATTTTGCTTTCACAAGTGGAGCGAACAGCTTTCACCATAGAGCTCGAAAAAAAGAAAGAGAAGAGGTGAAAGAAAGAAGAGATAAAAGGGAGAGAGTGATAAAACGTTCTCCATCTGCTCCATCACCTGGAAAGAGAGATGCAAAAAGAACAGCACAACCAACAGACATAAAGCAACAGATACAATCGAATAACATCTAGATGCCATTGCTAAATCATATGTACTATTATTTAAGCTGACATGTGTAAAGTGAAACCTGAAAAAAGAAAGTGAAAGAACATAAATAAATAAATAAATTACAGGCTTTCTGTATATAAGTGAACACTTAATACCTGCCTCCAGGCCCCAGACTCATTGCCGCCATCGGAGAACGGGGGTGTGCAATAGACCCCGATCCTCCCTACGCCCGCTCAGATGTTGTGTTGTTGCATGTTGTTCTCAAGTGTGTTTAAAACTGGGAGCGCCGAAGAGGTTGCACGGCACAGCCCACCCCCCCTCCGGAAGGAAGCTGGTGCCTCCAAGCAACTGCCCAGAACCCTCAATGTCTAAGTGTGAGAGGAGGTGAAGGGAGCCCCCCCCCCCCCCGAAACGTCTTCCCCCCACCCACCCGTACCATGGCCTACATGAGTGTGCGTTGTGAAAATGTTTGGAGTGAAAGTGTTTAAAATGCATGATAAAATTGGGGAGAGGGACGTCACCAGAAAGTGGCAACCTCCAGTAGCGCCCCCTCCCCAGGGACCTACATGTGTGGCGGCGTGATGGAGCAGGCAGAGGGAGGAACCCAGGGATGGGGAGCAAAGGACTGGGAAGCCATCCCAGGGAGCCAGCTCCCCTACTGACTCAAATAGGCACCCCCGTAGTCCGGGGGCCAGGGAGAGGCTGCAGGGCCTGCCAGCCAACCACCCACCAGGACCAACACCTCCACCCCCCCAGCCCACCCACCAAGCCTACTGGCTTTACCCCCCCCCAAAAAAAAAAAAAAATAAGAGGGGGGAACCTGGCCAGCCAGCCCGCATGAGCCATCCCAAACCCCACCCCCCAAGCGAAACCCGCACCGGGAGATGACACAGACCGGGACAGGGGGCCGGACACAAGCCCACCACAACGTCCATTATCCACAGCCCCTTATTCCACTTAGTGATGGTGTTGATCGGAGGAGCCCAAAGAGATCGATCAGATGTGGATGCAGATGCTGTCTCAAGATTAATATGATCCAACAAAAGATCTCTATACTGATTGATACTGAGATTTAGTTTTCCAATTCATGAGGATAGTTTTCTTTGCAATACATAATGCAGTGAAAACCATGTAAACTATTTCTTTTTCCAGAGGGCTTTCCTCAAAATTACAGAGCAAGCAAACTGATGGGGAAGGTGTAATTTTACAGCTCAGGCACTTTGAAAAGTCCTTACATATCTGTGTCCAGAACCTCTGGACTGGTGTGCATAACCATAACGCATGAATATAATTATCAGGATGATTGTCTATGCAGTGTGGACAGATATTAGATTGTGCCAAACCCATCTTGAATAATCTTTGTCCTGTGTAGTGTACTCTGTGAAGGATTTTGTGTTGTATTAGTTGTAAGTTGGTGTTTCTAGTCAATTTGAAAGTTCTTAGACATATCTGAGCCCAGAGGTTTTGTTCAAAGGTGACTGATAAATCCTCTTCCCATTTCATAATAGGAAGAGATATTGAATCATCTATTTTAGTCAGTGTCCTGTATGATTTAGACAGTAGTTTGGGGGGGGGGGGGGGGGGGGGGGTTAATTCTAGGAACTCTAATATATTAGTTGGGATTTGTAGAAACCACCATTAATATGCTTAAATTTAATTCTAATTATAGATTTAAGTTGTTCATATTCCAAGAATTTATTTTTACTAATGCCATATTGCAAATTTAGTTTAGCAAAATTGATGAACTCGGTTCCGTCAAGTAGATGTTCCAGATATTTAATACCTTTATTCTTCCAGTATGTAAAGTTTATCATTTTATTATTTTGTAGGATATCAGGGTTATTCCAGATAGGTGTATGACTGCATGGGATAAGGGATGACTTTGTCATTTTAAGGAACTCCCACCATGCTGTCAGAGTAAAACTAATGTTGATATTTTTGAAGCATGTATGCCATTTTATATTTGAGCTAATAAATGGCAAATCTGAAATCATGATATTATTGCACATTTCCTGTTCTATATCTAACCAAGGCTCATCTAGATGACTATTTTTTATCCATTTAGAGATGTATTGTAACCTATTTGCTAAGTAATAGTTATAGAAGTTAGGCAAATCTAATCCTCCTCTGTCTTTAGTCTTCTGTATTGTCTTTAAGCTAATACGTGAGGGTTTATCTTTCCAAAGAAATTTAGAAATGGCAGAGTCTAGAGATTTAAACCAGTCAGATTATGGTTTATTGGGATCATTGAAAATAAATAATTAATTATAGGTAGGACCATCATTTTTATTGAATCTACCCTACCCATAAGTGAAATTGGAAGCGATTTCCATCTTTTAAGGTCCTCTTCTATCCTGTTTAAAAGTGCGGTGTGATTAAGTTTTAGTAAATCCGTTAATTTAGACGACACAGTAATACCTAAATATTTTATATTTCCTGATTGCATTTGTAAATCTAGGGAGTTTTCGAGAGAGCAATTAATTGACAGTATCGTAGATTTAGACCAGTTTAAAGAGTAATCTGATACTTTAGAGAAAGATTCTAGTATTATATTTACATGTGAAAGAGAATTATTTGAATGCTGGAGATAAAGTAATACATCATCCGTGTATAGACTAATCTTATGCTCTATTTTCATGCATTTTATACCTTTTACAGCTTTTGTTTGTCTGATTGTTGCTGCTAGAGGTTCTATAAAGATGGCAAAAAGTGATGGAGAAAGAGGGCATCCTTGCCTGGTGCCCCTCTGTAGACAAAAACTGGAAGATATTTGATTATTTGTCCTGACACAGGTAGTTGGAGAACTGTATAAAATTTTTAACCAATTTATGAAAAAATTGCCAAAACCGAATTTATGTAGAGTAGCCAATAAAAATTTCCAGTTTACTCTATCAAATGCTTTTTCTGCGTCTAAAGACAATATATTGGTTTTAATGTTTTTACTGTAGGAATAATCAATTAAATTAAGTAATCTGGGTGTATTTGTGGATGACTGCCTTCCTCTGATGAAACCAGTTTGATCTGGATATATTATGAGAGGGGTTACTTTGTCTAATCTTTTTGCAAAAGCTTTACAGATTATCTTAATATCCACATTAACTAAGGATATGGGACGATAACTGGTGGGCAACATAGGATCTTTGTCGGGCTCGAGCAGAAGGCTGATGGTGGCAGAATTCATATTAGCTGGAAATCTGCCTTTTTCCTGTATTTCCTGCAACATTCTGTGGAACGTTGGGGCTAGAATATTCCGGAACTCTTTGTAAAACTCAGTAGGGAATCCATCTGGACCTGGAGCCTTTTTATTAGGCATGCTTTTAAGAGCTTCCTGGGTTTCAACTGCTGTCAGCGGGGAGTCCAGTGTCATTCTTTGGTTATCTGATAATTTAGGAAGTGTAATTTTATCCAGAAATTGCTTGATATCATTCTCTGATGGGTTTATCTGATGGGTTTATCTGTGGCGTGTATAAAGATTTGTAAAGATTTTTGTGTCTTATTAAACACAAACCCATAGCCTCTGTAGCAGGAAACAAAACAAACATGCATTTCTGTTTCTTTTTTTAGGTGTTACGGTTTGGTGTGATTGCACTAGGGATGGCATACAAATGGAGGGTGGTGATTATACATTGTCCAGGAATCTGGAGAGTGGCAGCTTAATGATCTACCGCTGTAAAGATGGATACTACCCTTACCCTGAATTGACCCGCGTCTGCCAACCTAACGGTGTCTGGAAACCTCTACCCAAAAAATTCAAACCACAGAAATGCAAACGTGAGGTCCACATCTTTTGATGGTTCATAATATACCTCAGATTACTCGTCCACGTTGCAACTCTTGACTTTATTTCTTTGCAGGTGTGGAATGCCCTGACCCAACCGTACTGGAGAATGGTAGCGTCTTCCCTTATCAGTCCAGGTACTTTGTGGGCAACGAAACCTCATATGAGTGCTACTCTGGATACACCTTGAGAGGCTCATCCAGTCGGATCTGCTTAAAAAATGGGAAGTGGAATGGCTCCACGCCAATCTGCAGCCGGAATTGTGAGTCCTGACCAACATTTGTTTTCTCTCTATTTTTTCATTTTACAAACTTTTAAGGTGCACTGAAATGTTGTATAGGGGACAAACACATGCATTAGGTATGTTTTAAACGGGAGTAAAAATAAGTATTAGAGACAGAGCTATCCCTGATAATGTTATACAATTTTAAACACTGAAGGCAAGGATCTTCTTATGCTGATGCCAGCCAACATAAAATGACCAGGCCATAAACATATGGATAAATGCATTAGCGAGTACACTACACCATTAGATTATATAATATATCAGCCAAATCATCAGATCGTATTCATCATGATGTTAAGCATGACGTTTCTGTGTTATTTCTGTGTGTGGGATGCCCTCATCAACAACTGCAATGTTAGATTGAGGCCTTCATCTCACCACTAAGAATTTTGAGTAGAACATCCACTCCATTCTCTCCTTTGGTGAAGAACAAAGGACATTTGTGTCTTGTCTTCTGTGTTTTGGCACAGCCGGAGATGTCTGTCCTGATCCCGGAGTCCCACCTGGGGCCACAAAAATGGGAAATTTGTTTGGGATTGACGACCAAGTGAAATACACCTGCAATGAAAACCTCTTTCTGGTGGGTTCTAGTGAAAGAGTGTGCCAGGAGAACGGCCAGTGGACAGGAAATGAGCCAGCATGCTACTGTAAGATTTCTTCATTTCGTTCTGGTAGCTAAGAAGGATTGGACCATTATTATGTTAATTAGGTAGCAAACTAATTTAAAATTCAGGGATTATCAATATATAAAGAATTTGAACAATGAATACATGAAAATATTTTACATTGCCTTTCAGATTTTAGATGCCTGACCGTTTGCCTATGTTGTCATGTTAAAATCAGGAATTTTGAAAAATCAGGAATTTTGATGAATTCTGTATGGAATCTAATGACTTTTCAGTGTTTGATTTTCCATTGTTTAATTTTTCAATTTTATTTTTATCTTGCAATGAATATTTTTTTAATGTTTGATTTTACAATGCCAAACCTCTCAATGTCATTGCAAGCTGTCACTAGTTTAGCTCCATAACTATGCTCGATCTGTCATCTTAGTAGGAGGGACATGTCTTGGTAGGTTTGCAGTGGTGCCAATCTCATTCCAATGGGAAAACAATTAATCATTTTACCTCCTCTTCATAATTGAGCACTACTTTGTGTTGGGTCACCACATAAAAGTTTACAGTTGTGATAGTGTCAACAAGTGTGTGTTCAATATCAACTCCAGAACCAAACTGTATCCAACCGGAACTTATCTTGACAAAATGTCCCAATTCAGCCAAATAAACCACAAAAGCTTAAAGAAGATCATTCAGCAGCTAAGTGCCTCCTCCTGTTGCCTTGATGTTCTACCCACAGCTTTCTTTAAGAAAGTTTTTCCTGTCATAGCGTCTGATTTGACTCAGATAATAAACACGTCCCTTCTGTCAGATGTTTCCCCCAGTTCCTAAAAACAGCAATTATCAAATCCACTGTTGAAAAAGAACAATTTAGACAAACTACTACTCCAGAACTACAGGCCCATCTCAAACTTCCCTTTATCAGTAAGATTATTGAAAAAGCTGTGTTTCAACAATGAAACATCTTCTTAACAATGACCAGCCGCTTTGACGTTTTCCAGTCTGGCTTCCGTGCTCACCACAGTACAGAGACCGCCCTTATCAAGGTGTTTAATGACATCCATATAAATACAGACTGTGGAAGAACCACCGTGCTGGTTCTATTGGACCTCAGTGCAGCATTTGATACTGTTTATCACTCCATTCCGTTAGAACGCCTGGAGAACTGGGTCGGCCTGTCTGGTACAGCTCTCCACTGGTTTAAATCCTACTTAAAGGACGGGGACTTTTTGTGTCAGTAGGTAACTTTACATCAGAGATGACAAAAATCACATGTGGGGTTCCCCAAGGGTCCATCCTGGGTCCCCTCTTCTTCAATATCTACATGCTCCCTCTTGCTCAGATAATAAAAAACAACATCAGCTACCATCACTATGCAGACGACACACAGCTCTACATCACCATGTCACCAGGTGACTATGAACCAGTTCAAGCAATGAACAAATACCTAGAAGAAATCAATGCATGGATGTGCCGTAAAATTCTTCAGTTGAATAAAAATAAAACAGAAGTAATAATTTTTGGACCAGTAGAGAAGCGATCAAAAGTTAGCACACGGCTTCAGCTGCTTCAGCTAGGAACCACTGATCAGGCCCGAAACGTGGGTGTAGTGATGGACTCAGACCTGAACATCCAAAAGCATCTAAAGACAATTACAAGGTTGGCTTTCTATCACCTGAAGAACATTTCCAGGATTAAAGGACTAATGTCTCAGCAAGATCTGGAAAAACAAATCCATGTGTTTATTTTTAGTGGAATTGATTACTGCAATGGTTTTTTTCACAGGTCTGCCTAAAAAGTGGATCAGACAGCTGCAGCTGATCCAGAACGCTGCTGCCTGCATAGACATAATATAAGAATTATACCCCGCATTGACTGTCGCGGCGCAGGAATTACGGCCGGCATCTTGGGGCGGTCGACCTGCTACCCTAACCTGCTGATTCAAGCTGAACACACTGATACCTCAGCACTATGTGCTGTATTTTTTGTTTAAATCGACGGACTATTAACGTCAGGGTTTAAGGGTTAACTTTTCAGGAGTAAGATTAAAAGATACTGTTTAATGTGATTTTTTGATTTTTGAGATACAGGTCTACACGTCCAAGTTTTTGTGACTTAGTCTCTCCAAAACTGCATCCACTCCGTGAATAATACACACACTAATACTGTTGGAAATAAATAACATTTTTATGAATAAAGATAATCAAGTTTATAATCAGGGGGTCCTTTGCACATATGTAAGGGTCTTTTAATGTTTTTTTTTCTTATTAATTTAATGATTATATGCTGGCCCATTGCCTACAAAATCCGTTGTCCTTGGATAGGAGATAATCATTTCAACTTGATTCCAAAAACAAAAAGTAATAATTGAATAGAATGATATCTTTACCAAACGAAAGAGTACATTGTAATATGTATTTAAAACTACAAACAGTGAGTTTTGAACAATATTTACTATTATTATGTGATTGCTCAAAGTGTGTCCCACATATTTGTCACCACCGTCAAATATTTATAAAAAGCAATAAAATCAAGCAACTAAAAGGTCAACTACATTCCTGAGGACCCCATTTTCAAATCTTCAGCTCTACTGCATGCTTCAAGTTCACTCAACCTCCTGTAAGTTTGCTATTTTCTCTTAAACTTGTTCATATTTTTGGACACTGCTAATGTCAAAACCATAACATGTCAACACCGTCTCATTTGTATAAAAATATTAGATTAGATTATGACATAAATGTTTACTTTTTAAGAAGAGGTCTAAAGTAGCTAGCAACAGAGGGGAAACAAGTCACCACCGTCAGAGGGCTTTTTATTTGTTTTAAATGAATATGCTTATAATATGTTTCTTTAGTGCTGTTCTGGCATTAAAGTAATAGTCTCTTTTAATGCAAAAGTATGTTTGTTTAATAAAAAACATGACATTTTCTATTTAGGCTTAAAGTAAACATTGTATGATGTTAGATCTTTTAAAGGATTACATGTGAAACAGTATAAAACATTAACAAAAGTAAATATTCAACATTTAACAGCATATATGTGTACTAACAATGCCAGATAATGATAATAAAAATAATTAAAACTCTGAATACATATTAGACCAAATAAATAAAAAAATAATTGACAAAATGTTGACAAAAACAAAGTAATAACTGGAAAGATGCCTATTTTATGAAAAAAACAAAAAACAAAATGAGGAGGTTGCACCGGGTGTTTGTGTGTGTGTTTGTGTGTGTGTGTGTGTGTGTGTGTGTGTGTGTGTGCGTGTGTGTGTGTGTGTGTGTGTGTGTGTGTGTGTGTGTGTGTGTGTGTGTGTGTGTGTGTGTGTGGCTGTGTTTTGCAGCATACATCAATTCTGTCAGAATATTCAATTACGTTTAACCACACTAAGAACATTTAAATGCTATTATAACCATTTGTTATAATAGCTATAGCTTTAAAGTTTTTAGAAAAAAACAACGTGAAAATTAGTTCAATAATCAGCGAATATAGTTGACTAAAATTGATTCTGCACCTGGTTAACACATTACACTGAGCGGAGTTGGCGCCCCTAAATCTCGTCAGCGCCTATAGGCGAGAGTGGTCGATGTGGGGTCTACTCTTTATATATGTCTATGGCTGCTTGTGTCCTCACTAAGACTAAGAAAGTAGAGCACATAACCCCAGTTCTAAAATTCTTATACTGGCTCCCTGTATCTCAGAGAACAGACTTTAAAATACTTCTGTTTAGTCTGTTAGCACCTAAATACATCACAGACTTGTTATCAGGGCATCAACCCTCCAGACCACTCAGGTCGTCTGGCTCCAGCCTGCTCTGCATACCTAGAACCATAACTAAACAAGAAGCAGCATTTAGTTCCTATGCTCCTCTAATCTGGAACAAACTTCCAGAAAACTGTAAAAGTGCTGAAAGCCTGAATTCTTTTAAATCAAGATTAAAAACACATTTGTTTGGGATTGCCCTCAACTGTTCTAGTTAAACTGTTTTAATGAAACATCATTAGTTCGACACTTTGTAGTCCAACAGTTTTTAATATTTGGTTTTTGTTAGTCTTCTCCTATGTTCTATTTTGTTTCTGCATTTTATTCCAACTTGCTTTTATTCTGTTTTATTTTCCTGTATTTTAATCATGTAAGCACTTTGCATTGTCTTTGTACTGAAATGTGCTATACAAATAAATTTGCCTTGCCTTGCCTTGCCTTCAAACCTCCTCTGTGGCTCTGAGGACTCAGAAAAGCACAAAAATCGCACAGCTGGATCATGTGACCGCTTTGTAGTTTAGTTTGGAACATAACTGATAAAAAAAAAAAATCTTGTCTGACTGTCACTTTCACAATCAAACAACCCAATTTTATATGCACCTGCTTTGAAAAGATCAGCCAAACATTGTATTTAGCATCTTTACTTCTTTTGTTTTGGTACCAAGTAATACAACATCTGTTGATAATCAGAAGCATCTCATTAACACTTTATGCTAATGATGAGTTTTATCCATTTTGGTAGATGTTTGCTTTCTAGCTTTATAAATCTGAATCACTGTAAATCTTGTTTTGTTCTTCTGCTACTTCTTGTAGATAAGCACACGTATGATACCCCAGAAGAGGTTTCTGAAGCATTTGGAAGCGCGATTAAAGAGACCCTCACCACCACAGAGTCACTTGGTAAGTTCCTGAACTTAATCTTAATATGGCTATTCCTGTTAGATATATTTGTTCCTGTGACATGTGTTTTAAACAAATGTAATAGGGTGTTACCTTTTATCTAACATAACCAACATAATGCAAATGGGTCACTCTGAAGAACTTTTGACAACACAGATGATATCCAAGGAGGGAGATTAATCAGGATTTCAAAAAATGGGACTCTCAACATCTATATTGCTGTGGACATTTCTGAGAGCATTAAACAAGAGGAATTTGACCAAGCAAGAAATGCTGTGATAACTCTGATTAAAAAGGTAAGACACATAAAATCAGACAGTGGTGAGGAAGCCGTTTAAGTTGTTCAAAGCATACTGTCTTACTTATGTCGGGTGACTGTTCTTTTCCTTTAGTGAGAGTTTTCTTTAATCAATAATCAAATGGACATCCACGGAGTAGGATATGAGCAAAACAGCACATTAAAGGGGACATATCATTGTGTTTAAATCCTTTCTTTTCACATTTAAATAATTTAGGTGTGGTCTACATAAAGTGGATATGCAATACTTTGGTCTGAATCCCTCATTATTGTTGCCCCACATCCCCCTTTTTGCTCCTGTTCTGAGGGTCGTCTGAGAGAAACTTGTTTTGGTGCTGTCTCTTTTAAGGTAGTCTGCGATTTTTCAAGTATTTCTTCTGATGTCTTTCTACTGAGTTCTTTCTGTTCTTCACATTAACTTGAACACGTGTCATGATTTCGGCACTGTTGCCTGGTATAATTTCTCATGTCACACATCTGCTTAGCTCCGCCCATTCCTCATCACCTCAGATCTGTTCCACCTGCTCCTACTAGTATATAACCAGCTCTTTAACCAGCTCTTTGACAAGACAGCAGTGCCAGTTTATTTCAAGCCAGTGGTGAGATCTGTTGCAGCGTTCTCTGTTCCGATTACCTGATCCTGACTTGTTTTGACCACAAAGCCTGCCTGACCTCGTCGTCCCCTAACATTTTACAGAATGATTTTCTCAGTAAAGATCTGTAAACTTTAGAGCGCTCGATTTTATCAATGTGGTTATACCTCCGGGAATCTAGGGGTCGCTGTAGCGATCGGTCGCTAAAATCAGTTAATTCTAAAGTTATACAAAAACACCATTAGATCGACGTTAATAATCCATATTAATGTGGTAATAATGCTCATAGCATTTGATATTCGAATGATAGTGGAGTGAAACGAAACAAATCTTATGTTTTAAACAAACCGTAGTCACGTATCCGGGGAGAGTGGATGTTAACGGAAGCTAATAGCATTTGGCTAGCGGACATTCACACTAATTTTAAAAAGCTTCAGCTTTATTTTAGTCGTAATGAGCAGACCCGAAAACACAAGTGTCAATATCCCATCAATGTATAAATCCCCTATGGAGATAACGTTTGTTATAACCGTAAAAACACGGGCAAATTCCATCAGCATGGCATAGTTTCAAAATCCTAACGGGAACTATGCCGGTGAGCTCCACGTGGTTCAAAACACCATGAAAACGGATTAAGTAAACCATTCTAAATAAACCATTCAACTTTGCCTGTTTATTTCTCTGCCAAACCTGTCGGTGCCTCTGTGTCAGTCGGTTCACTTTGGGCATCCAATTTGAAGCAGTTGAAGTACTCCAACGGAAAACTGCTTATCTCAGCTTATCTCAGCAGCGGGCATGTGGCTATGGGCTAGCCGATACGAAATCATGAACCCGTCGCAGACACTTTTTTTCGCTCTGGAAGAGCAATGCTTTGTGAGCCCTGTTTTTCGCCTAGCATGCCGGCTCACGCTGTTCACTCACCAGAAGTCCCTTTTCAGTCTCCCTCTGAGTGTTTCCAGCCAGATCCAGACCTGTTCTTGGAGGTGGATGCAGAGGTGGTGAAGCAGATCCGCCCGGACCTTTTTCCAGAGCCGGCTCAGTTCCCCTCCCCTAATTCGGACCCACGGAGGTCGCTGCGGGCTGAGGCGGTCCCTTTCCCGCAGGAGGGATCAGCTTCCCCGCTTAATCCATCGTCCCAGCCAACACAAGAAGAAGCACCCTTCTGCCCGCCACCCCCCCCTCCCCCACACCAGTTTTGAGCAGTGAGTTGACGATTCAGTTCAGCCATTATCTGCTGACGAACCTCTGTCTCAGCAAGCACCCTTCACTCTTCCTGCTGCCACTTCCTGCCCTGCAGACCGGAGCTCTCCACTTACCGGTACTGAGCTGTCCACAACTCCTCCTAGTGGCAACCCAAACACTGATTACAGCTCTCTAGAGAACAAGATTAGAACTTTTGCTCCTTTAATTAAGCGTCTAAGAGAAACTTTGTTTTGCAACTATTCCTCTGAGCTGGAGACAAAACTAAAGTAGCTGAAGGGAAATTACAGAATGGCCCTCAGGTCCTTCTACAATCGACCCATCCCTGTCGCTGAGGGTCCGGCCAATTTCTCGTTTCTGGAGACTGTCAGTGTGGATGCATCATTGGCCAATCCGGCCTGCGATGTGAGGACCCAGGAGGGTCCGCCACCAGTTGGCGATGTGGAGACCCAGGAGGGTCTGCTGCCAGTTGGCAATGCGACGACCCAGGAGGGTCCGCCACTGGCCCGAGACACGACGACCCAGGAGGGTCCGCCACCAGTTGGCGACGTGGAGACCCAGGAGGGTCCGCTACCAGTTGGCGACGTGGAGACCCAGGAGGGTCCGCTACCAGTTGGCAATGTGACGACCCAGGAGGGTTCGCCGCCTGCCCGCGACACTTGGACCCAGGGGGGTCCATTGCCGGTTTGCGACACTTGGATCCAAGGGGGTCCGTTGCCGGTTTGCGACGCTTGTTCCCAGGGGGGTCCTGAAAACCTAATGCTCCAACCGGACTGTAGAGGACTGAGGAATCATTGGGGCTCTCAATGGTCTGTCCATCCCCTAGAGCCTTGTTTGGACGTCAGGTTGCTGAGGCCCTATGGAGACTCTAAAACCTCCAGGGTTCCCCAGAAGTTCCCACCTCCACTCTCTCAAAGTGACTACCAGCTTTCTGAGTCCCTGTATTGGCGGTCACTCCCCGAGACTCTCCAAAGACTTATTTTAAGGCTTTTTGTTTCTAAGGGCCTGACATCCTCGGCAGGCTGTAGCCAGGCTTTTTTAGCAGCCTGTAGTCAGGCGCCACCCGAATCCTGTAGTCAGGCGCCCTCCGTAGCCAGTAACCTGGCGCCCCCTGTAGCCAGTAATCCGGCACCCTCTGTAGCCAGTGCTCCGCCCCCCGTAGTCTGTACTCCAGCGCCTTCCTCAGCCCTTAGCCTGGCGCCGTCCTCAGCCCTCAGCCCGGTGCTGTCCTTTTCTATTTTTTTCTCCAGCTGCTGGGTCCCGAGGGTCCTGCACCGCCATTGGCATCGGAGGTTCCTCATTTGCCGTCCGCCTCCGAGGGTCCTATTCCGGCAGCGGCTTCAGTGGGCTCTACTCCGTCGACGTCCTCTAAGGACTCTGCCCAGTCGACGTACTCTGGGGGTTCTGTTCCGCCACATTTTTCCGAGGGTTCTGCTCCGTCGATAGTCGCCGGGGATCTGGCTCTGCCATCTGAATCCTGAAGCTGTGGTCCGTCGACATCTGCGGAGGAGTCTGACACGCCGGGGTCGCCCTCCAGGATGTCTGCTGGAGAACCTGACCCGCCGGGCCGGACTCCAGATTGTCTGACTCACAGGGGCCATCCTCCAGGATGCCCAATGGAGCACCTATCACGGCGGGGCCGTCTGCCGGGACGCCCGCCAGAGCGCCTGATTCGCCGGGGTTGTCCTCTGGGACGCCCACCAGACTTTTACCTGTATCCTTACTCTGATCGTTTCTGTTTTTCGTTTGCCCAGTCTGGGTTGTTTTTGATTTAGATTTTGATTGGACATTTTTTTTTATTGGACTTTTTCAAGGTCGTCTGGAATCCACCCTTAAGGGAGGGGCTCTGTCATATTCTGGGTTTTGTTTTGTTTTATGTTTGTCACTTGATTTAGTCTGTATACTTTTCTGTCTTTGGTTCTGTCTTGTTTGGTTTCTATTATAGCTTGTGTATTTTAGTTTACCCTGGCATATTATTTAGCTTTAGTCTTAGTGGTTATTTATGTTCTTAATCCTGTCTTAATCCTAGTAGTTCTGGTTTTTCATCATGTGCTCTGTTAGTTTCTGCTTTATTTTCTATCTTAGGTTTGGTCCTTATGTTATTCTGGTTCTGTATTTACCTTGTTTAGTTCTGTTCCCTTCCATTGGTCCTGTCAGCTCCCTCAGTCACTCCCCCGTCCTTGATCACTTCCACCTGTTCTGAGTAATTAGTTGTTCACTTTGCTCACCTGTTCCCCTGCCTATTTATACCTGCCTCAGTTCTCTGCTCCCTGCCAGAACATCACACATGTTGTGTTTCCCCGCTCACCTGTCCTCCGGTAAGAGCTCTCCAGCATTTCTGTATTTTGCCTGTCAACTTTATTACCTGATCCAATTCTGATCCGCAGGCAAACATTTTTTGAGTTTGCCTGCTTCATGTTTTTTTTTTTGGTTTTGCTTGGATGACTGCTCGGGACTCCGCACTGGACACTTTTCTGTATACCTGCCTGATTCACTCTCATCATCTCCTCCAATAAATCCTGTTAATCATAATTTTTAGTGTCTGGCTGGATACCGGGTTCATCTCATCATAAAACATTACAAAATCAAAGAATTGAAAGGTAATGGTACAAACAGTACATCTTACCAGACAATAAGTTTCAGTTGTCTCAGTTGTCTCAGAGAAATAAGACTGGAGTGCAGTAAAACCTTCTGAAATAAACATCATAAGGATGCTGCTATACTTAAAGAAAGTCCACAGCTGAATCTGGCAGTTCAAATTTTGTAAGACTTTAAAAGAATAATAATCTATTATAATCAGAATAATCTTAAAATGTGTTCTTTTACCCTGAACAATAAACAAAGGTGCAAATGCACAAAAAAGAAGTATTTAGGCATTATGAATTCACAAAAAAATTTACTTCCCCTGCAACGTCCCTCCACCTCTTAAAGTGACAATTCCAAAACAATCTAGACAAATTGCCAGAGTGTTAGGATAAATTTGCAAAGTAGTCCACAACACAAATGAGCATCATAAACTTTACTGTTCATTAAAACGTCGTGCTAAACAGAGCGACGTTGATGTGTCATCAACAGCTCATATTAATTTTTTAAATATTATTTTCTAATGGAAAGGTCAACTGCTGTAGAGCTCTCTCTGCGTTACGATACGCTGAGTGTGCAGAGACTCAGCAACATAGTGCTTGGACTGCAGTTATGGTATGATGGCTCTGCTGATTGTGGGTGGAGTTGGGGGTCTGAGGATGCACACGGGGTGAGACCACAGGACTGCTTGTTGATGGGTGCTGGCAATGCAGATGCTGAGCTCTTAAAGCAGGTTAGAAACGTAGCAATGCTGCTCAGTCTGGGCATTTAATCAATTGATGACAAGAATTAAAAAAAGACATGTTGGAGCACACAGGAGGACATTTTTTTGCATATACGGCAGAGTTGTTCCCTCTGAAAACACTGTGTGGATGAACAGGTTTGCCAGTTGGGTCTGATTATGCATGAAGCTTTTATTCAGTGTCTGCCACACATTATAGGCTCATTTGACATACTGTCCGTCGTCCAATACGGCTGCCACAACCACAGCCCATTACAGATAAATTTAATTATGAATTACAAATCATAACCTTGACTGATGTTTCTTGGCACGAGGCCCTTGGCTCATTGTCAAAGCAGGCTTCCAGAAATGCACACTGCTGATAAATGGATCCCTTTCTCTATAGAATAACAACCATGAGCAATTTTATATTTATATATATATATATATATATATATATATATATATATATATATATATATATATATATATATATATATATATATATATATATATATATATATATATATATATATATATATGACGCTCTGGATTAACAAAGCGTTTCACAGCAATCGTTCAAGTTAGCTGTTAAAGGGAGTGAGGGAACGTTTACACAGGTTCCCCCACCTCATCTGAGTTGCTGTTTTCCACAGATCGCCTCCTTCAGTGTGTCACCAAACTACGAAATCCTCTTCTTCTCATCTGAGATATACGAAGTGGTGGACATTCTGGATTTTTTTGATGCCGAAGTTGAACTTAATGCAGTCGTAAAAAAGCTGGAAAAGTTTGAAATAGGAGGTGAGGCGAACACAAGTGCACAGTGTCATCATGTTTCAAATACATACCTGAACTCTGGTGTGTGGTTTAACATATGCGTTTGTGTCTGGTTTGTTTTAAAGACAGAAACACTGGAACAAATCTGAACCTGGTCTTCACAACCTTTGAGAACAAAATGGCTTTCATACAGAGGCAAGTTGGAGATGAGGGATTTAAAGATCATCGACATGTCCTGATCCTCTTCACTGATGGTAACAAGCACATCTCACTTATTGCTTGCACACACAATACCATCTACAATTCTTTGCAAACGTGGTAGCAAGTCTAAAAAAGACAAATGGCATAATCATTGGCTAAGTTATGCAATTTGGGGGTTTCCTAGTTTTCAATGCAGGAATTGGTTACAACATAAAATAAAACTTATGAAGACTTTCACACATCTTCAGGGACACCAATAATTGTTATTTTGTTTACATCAAAGACCTTTACCAGCCAAAGTTTTTTTTTTTCTGCAGGTGCCTACAATATGGGCGGTTCTCCCTTACCTACTGTTGCCAGGATAAAGAACAGAGTTTATATGAATCACCCTGAGGATAAACAGGCCGAATCAAGAGATGAATATCTCGGTAAGTTTAGTTTTCAACATATGCCAGTCTCCTTTAAACACTGTAGCTTCGGGGATCTAGCCTTTATGAAGTCCAAGTCAGAAACGTTTGCCTTTTAGGGAATTTGTGTGAATAACAAAAAGTAATGGTTAAATTGTGTGGAAGGAGAACAACACATGGTTTTCAAGATCTTTTATTTAAAAGAAACTGAAAAGTATGGCTTGTATTCAATCGCTTTAAGACATTGCTTTCTACAACCACCCTTTGCTGCATTTACAGATGCATTTTGGAAAGTTTTTCCTAATTTCAAAAATGGCATCCAACCTAGCCAGCCAGACTGATAATGTGTAGCCTTCTACATTCTGCACATTATCGATCTGGGACCTATTTGGGGCAAAGAGGGACATTCAGCAGAAACTCTCTAAGCCGATTGGGTGAAGTGACACCTACTACCCGCCTACCAAAGGTTAATTTTAGCCAATTACAGTATCAAGTTGAAACATATAAACACATGTTTATATTGGTTTACCTGTGAGCTCAACACCTCTTGCTTTCGTCACCACGGTTTGTCCCGCCTTAAACCATAAACCTGCTTTTTGATTTGTTCTCAAACGATTGAAGCCGGAGCAGTACAAGATGGATTCTTGTGTGTTTGTGAACGCACAAATACCATGAGAATTCATCTTGCATGCAAGGTTACCAAGGTAGGGAAGGGGTCATATTCCTGCTCACTCCATTCAAGGCACGGTACCTTTTGTAATAGCAAGGAAACATTAACCTGTCATGTACCACCACTTTGCAGACATTTATATCTTTGCCATTGGAGCTGACATCTTCGATGAAGACCTGCAGCCCCTCACTGCAGGAACAGGAGGCAACCATTACTTCAGGTTGCCAAAACTTGAAAAATTACAAGAGACCTTCGATAAAATAATTGGTGAGCCCTCCTTGAAAAGGGAAAGCGGTGTTTGTTCTGTTTGTTTAGCTGTGATGTGTGTGTGCGAGCGTGCTCTTTTTTGCTAGTACCCGTAACTCCTCATTCAGCACTCATTATGATCAGGGGAGACAAACAATCATAAATGGGGGCCTGGATGGTTCTCCAGTTTCCTAAAGTAGTCAAGATGCAAGCTGCTCACTCCCGATGTGGATGGATATGATGGAGCACCCTGACAGACTAGTTATGGAGTAATTTAATTCAAGGCCCTGGACACTGAGCACAAAAGCGAATGTAATATTTATACGTATTTGCACAAGTCTGGCTTGTGTTTAAAGAAATAGATCAATAATTGGGCAAACATCCACATATGTGTACATTTTGAATCTTTTGTGAAGCTGAAGTCATAATCCTTTCATCTGTGCACAAACGTGACAAAAACAGTTCATTGTTTAAATTGAGCAATTTCTACAGTTAAATCTAACCATGATTCATCTGATTTTTTTTGTTTGTTCTTTTTTGAATTCAGATGAAAGAGAAGTTGTAGGTCTCTGTGGCCTGCACCGAGATTATGAAACCACATATGACAAAGAAAGCAAGAGGAAAAGATATCCGTGGTTGGCATTTGTCATTAACAAGGTGAACAATTCAGCAATTTAGTGAACTAATCATGAAGTTTATTCAACATGGTGAAATAGCATTAAATGTCTGTAAAATATGAAATGATGGCTTTTAAAAGAAAATTTTCATCACTCTCTGTTATCTGTCAGAGTGACGTTCCATCCTAATTTGGTTGTGAGATTTTTATCTGGACTAAATTAATTACCTCGGCGTAAAAGCATCACGGTTTAACAGTATACACTTACTATACTACCTCTCCTGTACAACTTTAGGGAGCAAAACCTATAACTTGCATCGGCTCGCTGGTGTCGCCTGACTTTGTCCTGACCGCTGCCCACTGCTTCACCTTTGAGGATGAACCGACGGATATAAAGGTGGAGATTGAAGATGGACAGGGTAGCAGAGGTAATGATAAATGTTGACGGAAGACTTTTCCATTGACTAAACAAAACAAACATTCATTTTATCACCGTTAAATAAAACAGATGCAGCATTGTCCATTTATTACACACGGTCATGGGTTTTAACATAAAAATGTAACTTCAATTACGTCTTCAATTATGTCAACCCATGTTATCAGTTAATAGCTGAGGCTGAATCTTTTTATGCAGAGAAAAAAGTGAAAGATTTGAAGTTGCACCCAAAGTACAATGTCCACGGCAGACAGGATGTGGGCGTGGCCGAGTTTTATGACTATGATGTGGCTCTTATCCAACTGGAGGAACCAGTGAAGATCTCTAGTGCTGCGAGGTATTCAATGGTTTAGATGTTAAATATCATGGCTCCAATTAGAATAGCTTAATGATACAGCAGTTCTCACATTCTTGTTTTAATTTTTTTTTCAGACCAATATGCATACCTTGCACCCAGGAGACCAGCGACGCTCTCAAGCTGGTTGGCGAGTCGACTTGCAAGCAACAAGGTTTGGTTGTTTTGCTACTGTGCTCTGTTATATCAACTTGAAATAAGATATTTACATACGCTTTATTATTGTATACTTATTATGAGGGCAGGACAATAATTCAAAAACGATATATATCGATCGCTAAATGTATATCGATTATAGAAAAAAGGGTCAATAAAAAGTTCAATAGAATAACTTTTTCCTTCCTTTTGTATTCTAGCCTGTCATGTAGGTTAATATTACAGTCATTACATCCTCCCAACCAATCACAAATGCAGACCCAGGAACATTCTGCCATCAAGCTCTGCCCCTTTCAAAGAGTTCAAAGTGCACCCGTTTTTTTTTTTTTTTTTTTTTTAAATTTGCAGTTTTGGTAAAAAGTTGGTTGAATAAAGGGTTGAGTTTGAATTCAGTGTTTGTGTGTTCTGCATCTAAAAATTGGTTGCTAAGCAAAAATTCATAAATTGTAGCTCATTTTAGTCCTGGTTAGGGTGTAAGCATACATAGATTTTATTTATGATTAAGCTAAACAACTGTAACTTTATTATTATTAATGTTAAATATGCTATATTATTGTTTCAACCAGCATGGGACTCCTCCACAGATATGTTTGAATGCAATACGGTATGTGTGTAAAGCACATAAACTCAACAGCTCACTAATGACGGGATATTTCTGCCAAAGAATTGTGCTGAACTTTATTCTTTGGGAGTGTATTTTTCTGTAGAACATATATTCAAAGTAGACAATAGATCTTTGAAATACTGAGCTTTCCTAACATGTTTCTTTTCCACAAATTAACCAAATTATCTTTTAAAGATAACAAATTTCAATAGAGCAAGCCATTTTACATAAGTATAACAGTATATAAAAAGGCCTAGCTGCACCAAAGTACCTCACACAAATACAAAATTAGGAGTTGATTAATGGCCTATATAAAGGATAACATTTAATTAAGTAATTTTAAATAAAGCATATTTTTTGTTTTGGGAGAGCAGAAGTCCGACTTAATTGTTTCTTTATTTTGAAAACAAGTAAAAGGCTAAATTTGGAAAAAACTACTTCAGTTTTTACACACAACAAAATAGGGGGAATGTAATAAAAAAAATAAAAACAATTCAAGAGTATTGAATTTCTTTTGGGAGGAGGGGGATGGAAACATCTCCTCTGAAGACCCAATGTTTTAATGGTTTAATAGGAAAAGATTGTCATCTTTTTATTTGAGTAAAATGGGCTTGCAGTTAAAACAGAGGCCCAGTACCAGTTTATTTATTTATTTATTTTGTTCTGAATTAACAGAGCAGCTCCTGTTAAAGAATCAAATTGAACGACTGAGTTTCCTAACAAGGAAGGATCCGCTGGTGGCAGAAAAGGAAGTCCACGCCAAGCTTCGAAACAATGTTGGTTTGACACAAATGAGTCTGTTCACATGTGCTGCTTTATCTCCTAACTTAATGCCTCATTGATGATATCTTGACTCATTGCAGAGACCAGCATGCATTAGGAAAGCACTGCTGGCACCAGGCATCACCACTGATAACGAAACGATTGCTGTGACCGATAACTTCTTGTGCACCGGTGGTCGGTCACCGCAGAGAGATCACATAGCATGCACAGGTATGTATGCTCCCGTCCCTTTTCAACATGATTAACAATCGAGGTGCAGTGTGCCGTGGTGACTGTGTCTGTGGGAAATTGTCGGGACAGGTGATTCTGGCGGGGCTGTATTCAAGAACTACGAGCAGCGGACAATCCAGGTAACCAGCCGTGTCTGGCCAATGTGCCATAGATTGGTTATGTTATCACAAATATGTACCTGAAACAGCTGTTCAGCCAAAGTCACGGCTGAGGTGATTCCTTTTTTTGTCACAGATCGGAGTGGTCAGCTGGGGAACTCATCAGATCTGCGGCTCCACGGACGGTCTGATCGAATCCACTGATGATTCCAGAGATTTCCACATCAATCTTTTTAAAATGGTCCCTTTCCTTAGTGAAAACCTTGGAGATGATAAGCAAGACTACACAGCGCTAAAGTTTCTGAAAAACTAAACAGAGCTGCATGCTATAATCTGTTTCATGAGATTACATGTGCTCTTAAAGCAGATGCTTGCTCTCTTTTAAGATCAACCTTTTGGCAGAACCCCACATAAGAGGCATTCAGTGAGTATTTGGTAGTTTAATGAAATGATTGAATATATAATGTGGTCAAAATGTCCCCTCTTTTAACCATGGAAGATCATCTGTGTAATAAACCCTTGTGTCATTTTAAAGCTGCACACAGTCAGAAAAATAACCATTTCTTGATTTAAGTCTACACATAGAAATTTACCCGTTTTCATTTGATTTATTTGGCATTATTATTAAATTATCATTATTGTTATTTGTACATTATCATCTATCTCCTCACAGTATCGGGGGAGGGGGGGCATGGGGTGAGAGGGAGGCATACTCCCTGGACAGATTGTCAGTCCATCACAGGGCAACAAAGAGATATTCAGCACAAACAACCATTCACACACACTGCTGAGGGCAATTCCGCAAAATCGGTTAAACAAACAGTCATAGTTCCTCGACTGTGAAAAGAAGCTGTGGTACCCGGAAAGAACCTACACACACACTGGGAGATTTTTCAAACTCCATGCAGAAAGACACCATGTTTTTCCTGAAAGGCATCACTGCTCCTCCATCCTGCATTATCTATTGTTGTTGTTATTTATTATTATTATTATTATTATTATTATTATTATTATTATTATTATTATTATTATTATTATTATTAATAGTTCATATCAATAATATTATCATTAGTCATTGTAGTAGTAGTTTTATACTTTGTAAAAACAATTATTTGGAAGTGTGACTGCTGGCCTTTTGGGATAAGTTCCTACCAGCTTTCCACAAAAATAATCATTATTATATTATTTTTATTATTATTTTGCAAGGCTCAGTCAGACTGGATGGAGAGAAGACCTGGGGTCCGTTCTTCGTACGTTGCTTAAAACATCCAAGATCAAATGACACATCCAAGATGATTTCATCCGGCTAATCATGATCCGGCTAATTGGGTTCTTCGAACACACCTGTTGTTTATGATTAGTATGGCTGGATTGAGTTATCTGAGACAACTGCGTGTTCATGCGTTTGTTTAAAAGGGGAAATGTATCGATAGTAGAAACATTGATCAGCAGCGCTGCTATTGGCTGTTCAGCATGAACAAAGAACGCCCACAGTTTTTCTCCCAAGCAGAGCACGAGCTTTTAATGGAAGGTTATGCCGAATTTGAATCATTAATTAAAACATCAGGAACACCTCAAAGTCTGCTAAAGCCAGGAGAGAGGGCTGGCAAAAAGTAGCAGACAAATTAATGCGTAAATACTGTCCATGGTAGATGTTTCTATCCATTTCTACAGTATGTATTTTTGCATTTTAATAATTTCATATTTACTTTGTTCTTTTATATCAGAGCCTTCACGGGACCCACTAGAACATGAGAACAAGTAAAAGTGAAATACAAGAATATTCTACAAAACGATAGCCTTTAATTATTATACTTTATTTTAAAAAGGCACTTGTTATGTCAAGAGATCCAAATTTCAGTGTCATTCCTTAGACACTGGAAGTAAAGAACACGTGCAAACTGGGATTTTTAACAAAAAATTATTTATCTATAAAAAAAAAAAATGAAGTTCTTCCTTTTCCAAGTCATCCACAGTTTACACGGTAAAACTGTATTGCTCCGTGTCTAAATAATCCATCCATAGTTTTTTTTTTCTAATAGGCTACAATATACGGCTCGACAGGAAGCAAGCCTTTCAAAGTAAAACTAAACTTCACAATAAAATGGCCTGAACAAATCTTACCAAATATGATAAAAATAAAAAGCAAACCATCATACAAATAACTTAAATATTTTCTATTTGTGCCTCTCACACCACTTTTTCCTCTTTAAAAGCCACTGTTAAATGATGTGTTTGTCTGTTTATAACAGCCACCAAGAAAAATCTCTCTACAACTACACTGTCGCGCTGCTCTAAAGGATCATGTCTATTGCGCAATACGCGATTAATTCGAAAAGCTCTAAAATTATTCTTGCACCTTCCGCAACAGGTTGCTGTCGTAAAAATGGGCATGGATACGACAGATTTCCCTATCTCCTCCGCTTCTAAAGCTGCGATCTATGTTTACATGAAATAAGCCTGCTCGCGAGCAGGTTTAAGCTGGCGCACATGTTGCTATGACAACAAGTGCAGGAAGTCTTTCGAAGAACCAAACGATCCAAGATCATGCCAAATCGTCAACAATGAAATCCTGCTAACTGAGTTAGCGACGTACGGAGAACGGACCCCTGACGTCAGTTGTCAAGTCTTCCCACAAATTCTCAGTTGGGTCTAGAGTTTGACTGAGGAACGTGCTTTTATGTGAACCTATTGTATGTTTTTATATCATCACCCTGCTGAATGGGGAACATCTGCTTCAGTCTGAGTCCTTGAATGAACCAGCAGCTGTTTAAAGAAATTCAACAAGAGAAGCTGCCAATGAAGAGCAGAGGCACATGGCTTACCAGTTACCAGTGGTTACAAGGAGGTAATTCAGACAAAAAATAAATGGCTAGTCATGGAACAGGTTTTAGGCTTAGGAATGTGTCCTTTTAATGGGTTCTGATGATCAGTTTGTTAAACTGTGGCATAATTTGTTGTCTCATTTTGTCTCAACCATTTTCACAATATATTGAAAAAAAACTCTTGTGAGTTGTATTTTTCTATATGGAGAAAATTATTTTAATGTGTAGAGACTCACACAGACAAAAAGAGGCAATTAGAGAGATTTATTGACATAAAATAGAAAAGGCAATCAGACTCCGGCAGAAGATGTGAAAGCTGTGAATGTTTATGAGCTTGGATGTTCATTTCAGGATTAGGATTAGTGAAGTCTTCCCCCCGGGGTCCAAACACTGGTGGTAGACGCCAGAGGAGAGAAGGAAGACAGGTGAAGCTTGTTAGCATGAAAGAGGAGATGGGGAGGAGGAGGGTCTAAACTCAGCTGAAGGCCAGGATAAGCCATGTGTGCAGAGCCTTATAAGCGAGTCTTGTGAGATGGTAGGATGAGGACTTGACGCAGATCGGCTGGTGCTTGGACACTTGACTATGCAGTTTTTGGATGCAGGTGCACAGGGGGTGAAACATGGGGCAAAACATAGAAAAACCTAACTAAATCAGTTAAAGCAAAGCCCCATTTCCCCCTATAGCACTGATGTGGTATGGTCCAAATCAACTCAGCCCCTTGGCCACCTGCTGGTTCTTCAGCCAAGGGACTGGAGCAACTGCGAAACTCAAACAGAATATAAATTAAACAGAGTCATTACAAAAGCAGGGTAAACCAAAATGTGAATTTTCAAATACAGTGCAATGGTTATAAATAAATTCCAAATAATGAAATGGCTCTGTAAATGAAACCGTATATGAAAAAAACCTAAATTGCATAAATGGTATTTGTAACCACATCTGTGAGGCTGTGAATGCAGCCATCACACTCAGGAGCAGTTTTTTTTTCCCACAAGCCGTCACTCTAATGAACAGCTGACTCTGACAAAACAAGTGCTGTTCATTTTTACCCTTCATATAGTCATATTGTATATAAGGTAAGCCAATCCACCTGCATCATGTACATAACGCCATAATTCTCATTAATTCCAGCATTCCCATTCTCTGAACTCATCATGCTGTGGATATGTATGTTTGTATGGGTATGTGCACCTGTACATCACTTCCACCTCCGACATGTACATAATAATAATGAAAATAATATTTAGTCCTGCATCCTTGCACTCTGCTCATTGCACCATTGCATTATTGTCTCAATTTGTCCCCTTGTTTATATCGGACAGATATCAACGCTTTTCAAATGTGTTGTCTAGCCCTCAGACAGTGTTTGATTTTTATTACTTAACTATTGTGTTATTTTAGTAATGTATAAGTAAGCACTTTGTGAGTATTGCACAATCCAGAGTCCAATTTTTTGTATGTGTACACATACCTAGCAAACAAAGCTGATTCTGATCATTGTATAACCCAACTTTCCAAGAAACTGTTTTCCATTCAAATTCTAAGGTTCTTAAACAATTCTGTTTTTTTCTTTCTTTTCAAAATTCAAAGTGGAAAAAAAGACCACTTTGAAGAATTGCTCCAGCCTTAAAAGGTTTCATCCAAACTCTTTTATGGCTGCTCAGCTCCTGCTGATAAAGCTGCCCAGCTTGCTCCCCCCTCCAGGTCAGTGACTCAAGCCCCATTTCCAGCTCCCTGTGCAGACGTACGCAATGCGGACACTGCATTTGGCCGCGTGCCACAGCCTGATCATTTAAATTGAATTTAGGGGAGAGTTATTCTTTTGTGTAATTAGGTTTTTCTCTTTCTCTTTATGGCTTTAAGATGAAAAGGTACTGAATTTGTCAGCTGTTGTAGTTTTTACAGCCCTGACACAAACAAGGCAATTACATCAAGAATGATTTGTTGCGGCTGGAGTTATTTCATTGCTTCAAATGATTTCATTTTACCACATAACCACCCAGCTTTCAATAAAAAAATTACACTTTGAAAGTTTCTGTGCTAATGCATATTGGCCGCTGTAGCGTCACAGAAAAACTGTGACATTTCAACATTAATGTGGAACCCCTACTTTAGTGTGTGTTTAGCTACAGGGGGATGATGTACTGGTTCCCCGTGGGAACATTTATCTGGTTTTCCTTTAACTAATTAGGAAAGAGGGAGGAGGACAGTGGGACGGGAGAGGATGGCAGAGACAGAAGAAGACGGACTATGTGAGATGACGGACGAATGGCAGAGGCTTAATTGAATGAAAGCTTCTCCAGGTCTCAGATGCCGTAAACAAGGAGGAAATTTAAACCAAGGTCCATTGCTTATTGAATCCCTCCTGAGGGCTCACTAACGTCTCCGTCTTCTGTTCTAACGGGCTCACAGCTGCCCACATACTCCTCCTTCAATTTAACCAAAACTGAACACCGGGCTTTCACTGAAATCAATCTACAGCTAAACTGATTAGCGGTGTTTGGATGGACCCGCATGCATGACGGACGGTAATTTCAGGGCAACTCGGCTCCCTCCTCCCCTTCGCTGCCTTTGCGCTGCTAGCACACATATTCCTGATGAAGCATCCTGCTGTTTAAACTCTGGCTGATCTGTCTCACTAAGAGCCCTAAATCAACCTTATGGGCCATTTCAGAAATTACTGCCATTAGGAAATGCATGCATACACGTTTTCCCTCCTCTTTTGAGCTCTAGAAAAGAAGATTGCATGCACTGAAGGCACATCTTCTGCTGATCCTGCTGCTTGAAAATGAAATTATACAGATGGACATTAAAACCTTATTTGACTGAACTTACATGCTCTATAGTTTTTTTTCCCCTTGTGGTTAAATGAAACATCAGGTAACTAAAATTTAGGAGTAACTACTAGCTAAATGCTCTGCATGCATGGCGCCTCGCAAAAGTATTCAAACCCCTTGAACTTTTGGTTGTAACATTTTGCTCCGTTACAACCAACAAAAAAGTGGTGATTGGGAAGGGTTTTTGTACTCTTCCTTCGTTACCCCTTAATGTAATTTTCAGAAGTTCCCTGATTAGAAAATATAGTCCATCTGTATGTAATTTAATGTTGTTATAAATGCAACTGTTCTGTGAAACACTCAGGGGTTTGGAGAGCATTAGTGAACAAACAGCATGGTGGATGACAAGGAGCACAGCTTTAAAGCAGGGTAAGGGAAAGGTCATAAAAAATATGTCAGACTCTAAACATCTCTCTTAGTGCTGTTCAGTCCATCAGCTGAAAGTGCACAGAATATGACACAACTTCACATCTACCATGACCTGGTGTTAACCTAAACTGACAAGTTAAATTCAGTTCTATTTATATAGCATCAATTCACAACACATGGCATCTCAAGGCACTATAAAGAGTCAAATTTAATTAAATCATACAGACAGATTGGTCAACTAGTTTCCTTTCTAAGAAAACCCAGCATATTGCATTGAGTCTTGACCAGCAGCATTAAAGCCACAGTGGACAGTCGTCTGTGTTGTTAATAGCTTTCCAGCAATCCCTCATACTGAGCATGCATGTACAGACTGTGGAGAGGAGAACTCCCCTTTAACAGGAAGAAACCTCCAACAGAACCAGGCTCAGTGTGAACGGCCATTAGCTATGATTCACTGGGGGTTTGAGAAGACAGTTCCGGGGTCATACACATATAGACACTCCACAGGGCAGGTTTCCAGAAGGATTAGGCAAGAGGGTAACCCGGGTCCAGGAGGGGGAATCGGCAACAGGCAGCACACGCACCATGCAGAGTTTTCCAAACAGGGCAGAGAAAGGAGACAGGTCCTAGGTCCAGGCTTGGGTTATTTCCCATTTTCAGACGTAGACAAGCTTGGTCAACAGGCAAGCCAGGAGGTTAGTGTCCATAGATTCAATTCAATTCAATTTTATTTATATAGCGCCAATTCATGAAACATGTCATCTCAAGGCACTTTATCAATCATATCATACAGATTGGTCAAAAATTTCCTATATAAGGGAACCAGTTGATTGCTTCAAAGTCCCGACAAGCAGCATTCACTCCTGGAGAAGCGTAGAGCTACAGGGAGAGTCGTCTGTTGATCAGAAGTCGACAGGAGTATCAGACAGGGGCAAGACAGGCAGGAGGAAAACAGGAAGGAGACAGGTCAATAATAGGAGATCAGAACAAGGAATGCTGGATGGTCTACTCACACTAATGGCTTTCAAGAATCTGGCACTTACACACTGGGAGGACCAGGAATATATAGTGCTCCTCTCAGGTGCAACAGCTTCCAGATATCAGAGCTGTCGCAGGTGTAATCACTCAGATCTGATTGCAGGTGAGTTACAGGGAGTGACGTCATGGGACTGCAGCAGCAGCGTCTCAGGCAGGAACAGACAGGAATCATTACACTATGTTAGAAAGGGTAATGGCAGATGATCTGCCCCCTGGATGGTGTCACCAGGTGGTGGCTTTGAACTGAATTTTGTGGATTTACTGATAGTAAAGAATTGCAATAGTCTAGCCTTGAAGTAACAAATGCATGGACTTGTTTTTCAATGTCACCCCCTGGACAGAATATTTATATTTTTGATAATATTCCAGAGGTGAAAAAGTGAAACCCTAGAAACCTTTTTAATATGGGATTTAAATGACATGTCCTGGTCAAAAAAACACCAAGGTTTTTAGTTTGTTACCAGAGGCTAATTTAATGTCAAGTGATTGATTAAGAAGTTTATTTTTTAAGGACTCGGGTCCAAATATGACAACTGCTGTTTTGTCATAATTTAAAGCCAGAAAATGTAAAGTCTTCCAGGTTTTGTTGTCATCAAGACATACCTGTACTTAATGTAATTACTTTGATTTGTCAGGATTAATGGATAAATATAGCTGAGTGTCATCAGCATAACAGTGGAAAAATAAACCTATGCCGTGTGATATCAGTTAAGACTGATATGCCTCACATTAACCACATCAAAGCTGCATGTGGTCTGCCACATTTATTTTAATTTCATACAATGTATGAAATTTACCCATCAGGAGCATATGGGTTTATTATGAAACATATTCATGTCATTACATTAAAATTTTGAGATACAAATTTTCATCCGCTTCAGTAATCTGAAGGGGGGGGGGGGGGGGGAGTGTTGTGAAATTATTTAAATTTAAATGATTTGAATAATATATAAATGTATCATTCATCATTTATCCATTCTCTATAATAGGTTGGATTCATATGCTAGTGTGGGTTTAAATACTTACTTACTTTTTAAAAATAAATAAATAAAATGGCATAAAAAAGGAGACCTTTCCAGTGGCTGTTGTTGAAACATATAACATGTCTGATTTGACCAATTTTGAATTTGTAAACGGTGCCCAACTGGAGCCCACCTATTGCCCATGCTTGGTGTAGCCCATCTACTGCCCATGGTCGTGCAGCTTGGAGGCCCTGCAGCGTCTCTGATCTCTCAGCTTGAAGAAGGTGAAGAAGTAGCTTAGTCCTAGAGTGCTCCAGGAAGACGTGGTCTGAGAGATGTGCGGGTCTGGTCAGAAGTGCTCTGACCCTTTGTCTGTTGGGAGTGGTCTAACAGCATGGACCCTGCTGTGAGGAGAGGTCTGGGTTTACAGCAGACACACTGCCTTTGCAGCAGGGTGGTGGAATTCATTCTGGTCCCTCCTCCATTGTATATGGTCAAAATTCAATCTGACATCAGTTATTTCATCATGGCTTTAATATACCACAACACGGGGGAACAAATGACTGAGGCCTTGCTGCGTAGGACCCCGCCTGACGCGGTTCCCACAGGGTGCTGCCTTTAATTCTGTGGAAAGATAAGAGCCACATTTGTGGAGGGAGAGGGAAAAAATACATATTCACACTTTATCCTAATTTGAGGATACAGTTTGAGATATCAGAAAACCTCGCATGAGAAAAGCACATATGACAAGACAACATTCATGCAGGGGGTTAACCTTGGAGACTAGTCTCATGTAGTTCGTCTGTTGTTGTGGGCATCAGTTATGAGTGTGTGCGTGGGTGGAAGGTGTTGTATTTCCATGAACGCTCTCCAGAGGCCATGTTATGGTTTAATTTCTTTAATCTTTTGCTAAAAGTTAAAGCTATTCTAATTATATATATATATATATATATATATATATATATATATATATATATATATATATATATATATATATATATATATATATATTAGTGTTGCACCGATACCGATACCAGTATGGGACGGGGCCCCGATCCAGCACTAAAATGGTGGTATCAGTATCGGCGAGTACCAACAAATAGGGCACCGATACCATTTTGATGTTTGTATGTCACTTGAACGCAACCTTCTCTCTCACGACTAGAATTATACATGTTATATAAGTTCATGAGAGCTGCACTATTTTGGCATTTGAGAGCCAAAACTCAGGGTTTAAAAGAGATTATTCAATTATTAATGTAATTTCACTGTCTTACTGTTGCACTACTATTATACATGTTATAATTTCACAAATGTTGCACTATTTTGGCCTTTGAGAGCCAAAAGTTTATTCAACTATTGTAACCCATTCCAGGTAGGCAATAAAAAGTTCTACTACCCTAAGTAGTATGCAGTTCTTGATATATACACACACACACACACATCAATTTCAAAGAGATTGTATCGGTATCAGCCAATGCTGCGCAGCCAGGTATCGGATATCAGTATCAGGGCCACAAAATGGCATCGGCGCAACACAAATATATATATAAATATATATATATATATATATATATATATATATATATATATATATATATATATATATATATATATATATATAGGCTGTGGTGAGTTCTTAATGGAACAGCTCTCCATGCAATTTAAAAATGTGCATTCCCTTAGGCAGCTTCAAGACACGATTCTCAATTTATTCTTAGTCAGTAATTAACACGCGCTTTGTAAAGATTAACAAGTGCTGAAAATGCTGCCAACATACATGTTAATTTGAAACTAGAAAATGCCCAATTTGTCTTCCATAATGTGTTAACCCTGTTTTAAAATGTCTAAATAAGTTTAAACTTGTAAAAGGAACCCGGAACATACCCAGAGCAGAGTCAACCTCCTCCTGTGGTCATACTTCCCAGAACAGGTGATAAAGTCCCATATTAGCACCCTCCAAATGTAAATGCTAACAAACACACAGCGTTGCTCAAATGAATATCCCTCTTCAGATTTTCTTTTAAAAAGCATTATATTTTCTTTAACATTTGGGTATTGATTGTGCAATATTTTTAATTAAATCGCTGAAAAGAGAAAAGAGCCCATAAAATTAAATTTCAGTTTAAATTAATTATTAGATGTTAAAACAATAAAATAAAAACTAATTTGAAGGATAATTTCACCAGCTGTTCAGGAATAACAAAACATTATGTAAAGGAGCACATTGATGGCTTTTAGGTTTTCTTTCCTCCTAAATACAATTCAATTTACTTAAAACACGAGTAAAATTATATTTAAAAAGGGATGCATACATTAAAAACTTGAACAACTTTATTGTTAATTATTTATTTTACATTTTTTTAACAAATTTTCTTCACATAGGAAATGTTCCCTACTGATTAAATACGGTCATGTTCGAAGTCGGATTTTTCAATTTGTTGCAATGAAAGAGAGTTTGAGTTTTACAGCAGCTGCAAAACTGGCCGTAGAAAAGTAGTTTTCTATTATTTTTTTTTATTTTTCTTCAGTCTGACAAATGAAGGGTTAAAAAAAACATCTCAGTGCCCCTTCCTCATAATGATGAACATCATTTCTGATTAAAATACAGAAGGATTTTTTCACAGTTCAAGACCGATTTTGCTTTTGTTCCAACTGTGCTCTGCTTATTGATTTAAAGGAGAGAGGGCTGGATTTGAAAAGGTGAAGTCATGTCTTCCAAACTGAGGTAATGTATCTAATTCAAAGCATGTCACATGTATCCAAGTATTCAAAATACAATTCTCAGCTTTCATCTTTACTTTTTTATTCAATACAGATCTTATATGTCAAACAAATGTCTGCTGCTTTGCAACGAGTTAGAACGCTGCAGCCCGGTGAAGATGAGAATAATGTTTTAAATGATCCCTGATCGAGTTAGCAGGGGGGGATCATTTTCATGTAACACTTTTGTAATGATGATATCGAAAGCTTAAGTAATAAAGGAATGAGTGAAATCTGCCTCTTGTCAGCGTTTACGGTGAGAAGCACTCGGGCGATTGGATGTCCTGCGATCAATGTAGCCTCTTCTCTTATCGTTAGGACTGCTCTTAACAGATTACTGCCCCCCTCCCAAACATGCAGTCTTTTTCTCCTCCTTCCTCGCCGCTCCTCCTTCTGGCTCTCACACACCCACAGTCTTTTTCAGAAGATACAACAGGAGACTTGTCTCTCTGATTTTCTTTTTCTTAAATCTATTTTTTTAATGTCCACCTTTTCTCACACTCATCTTGCGGCGTTTAGGTGGATTTGGTCTGGATTTGTTTGAACTGATTTGATCTCCTGGCAGATGGACAGAAATGAAGAAGACTAAACTTAAGTTGAAGTTCTGGTAGTAAGATAGTAGATGAAGATGGATCTGGTGATGATCGCTTTTCTTCTGCTCTTTTGTGTTCATCCGTCTGCAGCAGCAAGCCTCATCACAGGTAAACTACTCCCAAAAAAATACACAACACTAGTCAAAGTCAAGAACTTTTCAATTAATTAGAGGATCTGTTTTTTTTTTTTTATGTTTTGGCTTTGGGACTTTAAACTGGACTTTGATTCCTGAAGCAGACATATTTGAAGCGAGGGGTAAGCAGACAGCGTATTTTAAATCTTTCTTAGTATGTGTATGCCACATATTCAATGCTTAAAAACCAGAGAAGCTGAAGATAACGTACTGCAATGTTAGTTTGAAGTCACCTTTTTGTGTGTCCGTCCAGGCCAACGAGTGTGCAAGGCCGGGAGAGGGAGACCGTGTTACAAGCTGGCCTATTTCACAGAGTTGCGCTGGAAGCTGAACTTTGAGGAGGCGGAGAGCGCTTGCAGGCGAGATGGAGGCCAGCTGCTGAGCATCGAGTCTGCGTCTGAGCAGAAGGTCATAGAGCAGCTCATCAGAGATCTCCGTCCCACCGATGGAGACTTCTGGATAGGGCTCCGGCGTGGAGCGGGACACGAGGACAGCAGCATTAACTGCTCGTCTCAGTACTACTGGCTGGACGGGAGCATATCCACATTCAGGTAGGAGAGGAGGGGGGTCGCTGAGGGTCATTCCTGGGTATCTTATCAGCTCCAAACAGTCAATAGAAAATTTTTTATTGCAACCAGATTATACTTTTTGTTTAATGCAAACATTATTCCAGCATGTCAGGAATCCGTGTGGTCCAACAATGCAGCTGTCACAAATCTTACTTAACAGAACCTCAGATGTAGATCCAGATAGTACCAGGTCCAAAAGGAAAACCCAACCATCCCTCTGCTCTGTAACATTCTCCAGTGTGCTTTCAGAACAGAGGGGGTATTTAGGCTTTCCATCGGATTCTGGGTTTGTCCATGATTCTCCTCCCCAACCTGCCCAAACGTCTCCTAATGGAGGCATTTAGGAAGTATTCTCTTTAGATGCATATGACCAACTGAGGGTCAGAACTTAGACAGATGGGTAAATCAAATGCTTTGCTTTTTGGTCCAATTCTTTCTTTAAATCGATGTACCAGCCAGCACCTCCAATATGGCAGTCTGTCCGTCTGTCCACCTCCTGCTCCATCCTACCATCGCTTGTGAACAAGTCACCAATATACCTGAGCTCCCCTGCTTGAGGCACAGACTGACACCCAACCTGGAGGGAGCAAGCTCCATTTTTTCCAGTGGACAGCCATGGCTTTAGATTGTTTCATTTATGCTGCTTCAAACTCGGCTGTGACTGACTCCAGTGCATACTGAAAGTCATTGCTTAAAGAATGGGCAACAGAATCACATCATCTGCAAAAAGGAAATATGAGAATCTGCAGTTTTCTGTCCAAAAAAACTATTTTTAACTACAGTTTCCTTAGATTCTGTTCACGAATATCATCAGCGGACTGGGGGGCAGGAGCGGCACAGGAGTAACGCTCAGCTTTGACCAGTGATACAGCTAAACATCCTCTACAAAAGGCCTCTGTGGACACAGTCGTTAGCTTTGTGCAGATCCACAAAACACATGTGGTAACAGATAATCAAAGTCCTCTCCTGTTCTGCGATCTGGTCCACTGTTCGACAGCCAGGATGAAATTATTATAGATGCTCCTATGTATCATATGTATGACCATCAGTCAGAATGCCCTATTTAACACCTAAAAGTACGCTCTCCCAGGAGAGCTGAGTAGTGGGATTCCTTGATAGCTGGAACACGCTCTCCCGTCTCCTTTATCAATGACTGGTAATGCCGCTTAAGAGGCATGTTACACTGCAAAAATTGAACTAAAAATAAGTTAAATGTTCTTAAAATGTGTGTTTTTTTCCTTGATTTGAGCAGGTAAGTAAGATGATCTGCCAATGGAATAAGATTTTTTGCACTTAAAATAGGAACAATTCATCTCCATCATCTTATTTCAAGTGCAGTATATCTAATTATCATATTTTAGCAGTCAAAATACTCATTCCATTGGCATATAGTCTTATTTACCTGCTCAAATCTAGGAAAAAACACTAATTTTAAGAACATTTTACTTATTTCTAGATCCGTTTTTGCAGTGTAAATACACCAGCTCTTTGATTTTAAAGGCGTTCAGCATTTCGGGGTGAGCTCAGTTCAGCAACAAAAAGAAAAATGTGCAAGATGGAGGTTATAAAACTACTTTTACTTGGCTTTTCTTAGACATTCAAAACGAGGGAATTTGTGGCTTTTATGGCCAAGACATTTTTGGCCTGGTTTCCTGGACAGGGTTTAGGTTACATTCGTCAAACAGGAGCTCTCCATCTAAGCTATTTAATCCCAGACTAAAAACTGGCCTTCTGAAACGAAGACTAAATTAAAACAATTCCTGGAGATTTGAGCAGAAGGAAACCAGAAAATATCGGCAAACCTCTACCAGTCGACAAGAACCAACCTGAGGTAAAACAGTGTAGAGCGAGATTAGATAATACTGGAACAGTGGGGAGGAATCAATAAAGAGAGATATTTCTTCAAAACTTTTTTTTCATTGATAGTAGTTTCAAAAAGTATACCAATTATTGGCTTATGAAGAAAACTGATTAGAATGGATTATATACAATTATGCCACACTTTGTGTTTATCTATCATGAGAAAATGCCCATAAAATGAAATTAGTTCTCTGGCTTTAATGTGACAAAATGTGAAAAGGTCCACACTACTGTACAAGAACACTTTTGCAACACACTGAGTGTGCTCTGTCTGCATGCTTCAGGAACTGGCACATTGATGAGCCGTCGTGCGGCTATGAGGTGTGTGTGGTGATGTACCACCAGCCGTCGGCTCCCGCCGGTCACGGCGGCCTCTACATGTTCCAGTGGAATGACGACAACTGTGAAACCAAAAACAATTTCATCTGCAAGTACACAGCAGGTAGTACATGGCTGGAACCCACCCCCCTGTTGTTTTACTTTGGACATTTATGAATTTCTCTATTTCTATATTCTCCACAGAGAAGTCACTGGAACCCACTCTGTCTCCCAACTCCAGTAGGAAAGGTAAATTACATGACTGCACACTGTCGTTGGACATTTCTGCTGCTTTAAGAAATATAAGTAGAACGCAAAAGCCTGAGATGTCCTTGCTTCGCAGATGTCTTCCTTCCATCCGCACTTCCATGGGATCCAAGAGACGGCAACCGGGAAAGAAGAACAGGTCCCACAAAGTCTGCATTTAGTGCCAGAAATTACAGTTATCACTATTTGTCCCT
This sequence comes from Fundulus heteroclitus, assembly GCF_011125445.2. Taxonomy (NCBI): domain Eukaryota; kingdom Metazoa; phylum Chordata; class Actinopteri; order Cyprinodontiformes; family Fundulidae; genus Fundulus; species Fundulus heteroclitus. The sequence goes on from NC_046371.1 coordinate 21,817,938, forward strand.
AACATCTGCCTCTGTCTTTTAGCTGTTAATTTAGTTTATGTCATCATTCCCACAATCCCACTCATCCTGCTGCTGCTGACAGTGATGGGAGTTTGCTGCTTCAAAGTGCTCCTCAGACGGTGAGAAGCTAAATTACATTGGAAAACAAACCAAAAACACCCACTACTGAAAAAAGATAGCTCCTTAAGTCATGAATGCTGCCTATAATTGCACAGCCTATTCACGGGTCGATTTTAATTTCTGTTACTAAAGTCGCAACATTAGCTGCCTTTAAATGTCCAGTATATTTTAAGCGCAAGGATCCTGCGATTATGCAGTGTTTCAAAATTAACGCTTCACAGCTCGTCTTTTTCTTGCGCCATGTTTCAAGCTCAAACCCAAATTCTCTGCCTGCAAAAGAGCAATTTTGTTACATTTAATCCTTAAAGGCAGCAAGTGAATGCAGACGTGAATTGTGGATTTTCTGAGGAATGGTCTGACAATGTTTAATTGGAAAAGTCATTTTTTAAAGAAGGGTTCTGTGGAGTTGCCTGTGCAAATTCTCAGTTACTTGGGTCATCACAACAGCAAACAGGCTTAAATCAGAGGCAACCAGACTTTTGTTCAGTCATTTCTGAAAACATTTCGACACCTTTCAAGGAGTCTTTGTCAATTCTGGTGGCTCGCACTTGAGCAACCTGCAGCTGGTGCACGGCTGTTTTTAAAGGACATGGAGGCCCATCCTCCTATAGGTCCATTCTAAGTCAGATGCAAATCAGTGACCCACCCACCACTGCCCTGGATCGTTAGAAGCTATTGCTTGGTGTGAGTGGAGTACCTGGTCACCTGAATCATGACGAGATGCTGATGTAATCTCTTTGGAACGTGTTGATGAACCGAGTTGTAAACACTTGGGAGTTGAAAGCACAATCCTCCCCCAGTGTTCAGAGATGGTTTTTCTCTTTTGACCAAAATGGCTTCTTTCACCCCTCTTTCAAACCATCTGTTCTCCCTGTTCAAAATCTGGACATCATTGTCATCAAAAGAGTGGCCTTTGTTCCTGAGGTGAAAGTGGACTCCTGAATCTTGCCCCGTGCTTCTGGCCCTCCTGTGCTGTGCCATGCCTTTATGTAGCTGTTGCTTAGTTTCTCTGATGTAGGAGTCTGAGCAGTCCTTGCTGCAGCGGACCACAAACACAACGCCGCTCAGCTGTGGTTTGGCTGTTCTGTATTTGGGATGAATCAGTTTTTGTCTGAGAGTGTTATTAGGATTGAAATTTACTGGTATGTTGTGTCTAGAGAATTTCTTTTCAGAAACTCCTGACACATATGTAATTACAATGTTTTTGCGTCTCTCTGTTTTCTCCTCTGTTTGACACAGTGTTGTTTTTTCTGCCAGCTTTATTGGCTGATTTGACAAAAGCCCATTTCAGGTACCCACAAGCCTGCAGTGATTTCCTGATGTGCTTGTGTTATATTCGTGGCAGAGGGAATGTTGTCAACTCAGAGTTCTGATAACAGAGACTTTGTGCTCCATTGGTGATGTGAATCAAAATGCAAATATTGGTCTGTGTGTGTGGGCTTCCAGTAAACCTCAGTTTTGAGACTCCCATCTTCCTCAATGTGTACCGTACAGGCCAGAGAAGGCAACATGTTGTTTTTGGCATCCTCTCTGGTAAACCTTATGTTCCTCTCCACTGAGTTGATGTGATTGAGACAGAGGTCCAAGTCACAAATCTGGTTTGGTGTTAAATTGTTTTTTTTTTCTGTTTTGTATAGCTTTAAAGATTTTACAGTATTCATAGATTTTTATGCAGAGAAAAACTTCTCTATAACTTTGTGGTGTTTATTTATTATGGAGACAGTTGTTTCGACCAATCCAGAAATTATTTTTTTTAAATATACTTCTTAAAATGGAGTCAGAATTGGCTAAAATCTGTAATGTCAGGTCAAGGTGTTACAAAGGCAGGGATTGGTGCATCCTCAGACTGAACTTCTCTTTCTCTAAAGATCGTTCAGACTTATGTCTACTGCAAGTAAGATATTGACATTGTCTAACATCTCCACAGAACCCTGATTTGTCAAGCTATTTGATCACTCTGTAAACACGTATCACCCCTTTGGAAGTTATAGGCTCCTAATAATTTTAAAACTACTGTTTTGAATCAGCTGTTATGCACCATTGTTACCTTGGATGTTTGCTGTGTGTGAAACAGAAGGAGGAACGAGCAGAAATCGGAAGTATGCCAAACAGACCCCAGTCCGACTCCCACAGACGTCTACAACGTCATCCGCTCCCAGAAGGATGATGACCTGGTTTCTGCTCGCCCACAGACAAAGAACAAATCCTTTTTGTGCTCCTCACCGGACACGCCGACAGGCGACTACGACAACCTGGGCGGTCGGGACACAGAGAGCGGCTTTGTGACTCTTGCGAGCACAGAGAGCGACTTGCTGAACTTTGACCTGAACGACCTCAGCCTGGGGCGTCGGGGCGCCCGAGACTTCTACGACAGCAGCTTGGGCCGCTCGGCAAAGAGGGAGCTGAACGACGGCAGTCTGGGTCGCACCAGGAACAGGGAGTTTTACGACAGAAGCTTGGGCCGCCGCACCACTAAGAGCGAGCTTTACAGCGGCTGTGTGTACGGGGACCACGGCCTGTACGACAGCAGCATCAGGGCCGGCAGTGACCTTTATGATGCCAGACTGAAGGCTGGAGGTCAGTCAGGAAAGGTTGATCTCTACCAGACATATGTTACCAGCAGCAGGCACGAGGCGTTCCAAACCAGCCTGGGAGGCTACGCCAACCGAAAGTCCTTCCACACAAACCTGGACAGCTACAGAAACGGCCTGAATCTCGACAGCGGAGAGAGGTACTTCAATGAGCAGGAATGGCTAAACAGAGAGAGATACTGATCCCTTGCTCTGCTCACACCACTGTCTGAGCGACTGAACTGAGATGAGAGAACGGATCACGACTGTGCATGTGCCTGTTCATATTTCTTTGATGTCTAAAGTTGAAACATTGTCAAAATACAAATGGTTTCGGGGCTAGCTCTTATTTTGTTGGTTGTTTGGACATTGAATCAGCCGTGGTCATTTAAATCAAACACATTTAGGTAGTTAAAGCTGCCTACACGCTGTTTATGTTGCCGTGTATGTTGGCGTATCGGGTCGACGCATTTTCAGGAAGTGAAAAGTTACCTGCATTATGTGGGACATTAAGTCTCGTCACATGCTTCACTTCTGATGAGCTCCAGTTTTGTATAGTGAGTTTGTATTGTGATAAAGATGCGGAATTCAGTTTAAACCTGTCAGTACAAAATATGATACTTTTGCTGTGAGATAAACCACTTGTCTATACTTACAGTGCTGTGAAAAACAATTTGCCCCTTACAGATGTAGACAAAGTGAACCTTAGTAATTACAAAATGCAGTATTTATTCAAAGAAAGAAGCTATCCAAACCAACCTGGCCCTATGTAAAAATGTTATAATGCAGTCTAGTAAACTCATGAATAAACTGTGATTTGCCACATGTTTTGGGGAGGCAAATTAAAATTCCCCGTAGCCTAATTAACGGCAAACCCCTAGAATCAAAAAGTCACTCCACTAGAACCTATTTGACGTCATGAGGTAGGCCAAAATATCATCTTTGAGTTTAGAATGGGTCTCTCAGCATCCCAGTGAAAACCATTATCCACAACTTGAGAAACTGTGAAACAGCGGTGAACCTTCGCAGGAGAGGCCAGTCTACCAAAATGACTTCAAGATCGCACCAACGTTTCCTCTAAGAGGTCAGAAAAGAAGCTGGGACAACATTTAATGGGAACATCCTGGGCTGACGAACACATCCTGATGATCCCCAAATTTGTGGGGCTTTTTTTTTTTTTTTTTAAAGATGAGCGTCTGGTTGCATCTGCCATAAAAGTAACAGTACTTTAAAAAAAAATAACATTTTGATGGTGGTTGTGTGATATTCTACTTGCCCTCAATGAACAAACGATAAACTCACTGAAGAAGAGTGTCCAGTGATCAGTTTTGAGACCTCAAACTCAAGTGCACTTAGGTTGGATAATGATCCAAAACACACTGGATCACACTGGAAATGTTAAAATAAGTTTTATGAGCGGTCTAGTCAAAGTCAAAGTCTAGACTTAAATCTGCCCTCTGTGCTCAAAACCCCTCCAGTGCTGCTGCATTAACACAATTTTGCAATGAAACTTGGGCAAAAATTCCTCTATGTCACCATTTAAAAAGTGCATCTTATTTACTCAGTTAAAAATTAGAAGATATTTAAAAGAGGGAAAATACATTTTCACAGCACTATAAGAATTAACTGGCCATCTAAGGATGAAAGCTCAATGCTTAATTAACGCTTGAATCCTCAGATTTTCAGCTAAAATAATTAGACAGAAGTTTGAGCTGTCATCACTTATAGCTGCTTCAAGCAATCAGCAACCAGAAGTGAGTGTATCTTCATTAGTATAGACAGTGCGTCTGCATAACGCAGAGTGAGGGTCACTTGAGTATTTGCATAAATTCTGTAAAAACAGCAGCGCAGCCTAGGTTAGCTGGAGATCACAGTGGCATGAGATGCGTAGAACAGCAATGTTGAGAGCTACTTTACCTTAAGCTGTGTGTTACAAAGCCATCGATATGCAAACCTGATAAACCATGACAAATTTACTTACCTAAAGTGATATTTCTTTTTCAAACACCACTGCCTTCAGCTTTGAACAACAGCAGTGAATCAAATGCACTTAAGAGTTTGCATAACCGGCTGCTGATAGTCCGTGGATGACTAAGTTCATGGTTCTCCTTCCTTGCATCGCAGGTGAAGAGAGAAAAAACCATAAGCAACTCAAACAAAAAACATTTGCATGCAGCTGTCTGTTTACAGGTACAATAACAATTGTGACGGGTCCAAGTGGCACAACAGGGAATTGTGTAAAATATCTCTGTTCACCTCATTTGTTTCACTTGATCAGGGGTAAAGAGAATATAAAAGAAAATATATTGTAACACTGTAATCAGCCTCTCCTCTCACTGCTCTCTGGTGCTGCTGCACAACCTGATCTCACTAACTTGGATATATATCAGCTCCTACAGGTACAGGGTTTCTGAGAGAAAACAATGCATGGAGAAAAAAAAAAAAGTAAAACAAACTTTTAGATTAGCTGCATTAGTCTCAATTCCCTTTTCAAAGTGTCTCCTTTTAGTTTCACAACCTGATGCAATGCTAGAGATACTGTATATGGAGACATCTTAACCATATCTCCAAAGCTCTCGATTTGACACACCAATGGACATATCTCACTGATTAACATCACAAAAATGACAAATAAATACTGAGAAAACATTGGTAGGCAGCTGCTGCTATTTTAACGAGAAGAACTTGATTTGATCAAGTAGAATATCAGTTAAAGAAATTTTTATATTTCAGCCTGTTTGCATGAACTGGTCATGCAGGCTGTCACATGTAAACATTGATGTCATGGATCATTGTGCCTGAACAATCTTTCTTATGAAAATCAAAATGCAACTCAGAACAAATTTTTTTTTTTAAAAAACGTATTGAGTCTTTTGGATACTGCCTTAAACTGTAAGATATCCCAATGATGTTCATTTATTTATCACCGTCTGTCTCCTGCGGTCAGTTCAAACAGGCAACTGCAACATGGATCCTGCTCTGAATTGAGCTGTAGCCTCACCAAATAGCATGAAATCAAAGGGAATGACGAAATGCATCTTCGTTTTTATTACTCAGAATGTGTTGACAACTGTCCTGCAAGTTAAGAGGCGTTTGTATGTTTGCTACGTGAGAAAATGTTTCAATAAAATGAGATTAGAAACGAACTACTCGTGTCATCTCCAAGTCATCATTAATGTTTAGAAAGAACGAGAAAACGAGAGTTGCTCTCACACTCCAGCATGAATTTATTCACATTATTCACAACTTAAATTAACGCAGGGTTCCTTCCATACTTCTCATTTCAAAATTCAACACTTTTCCAGGCTTACATCTCTAGATTTATTTTTCCGTCAACGTTTTGGCCACGTTTGAAAATGCAAAAGGGAAACTTTACCATGAATTTATGGTAGAACTCTCTGCAGTGGTCACACTTTAAAAAAATGGGACCTGCAAAAAGCAGACACTGTAGGGAAGGAAGAATGGAAAGAAAGGGATTGTTTAAAGCAGAAAAAGACTGTAGCAAGGGCAAAAGGTCCTAGGAAGAAAGGAAAAGGGGAGGAAGGAAGACCATACTTTTCAAGACCGTGGAGGAACCCTGTTAACGACACACCCTCATTTACATTACATCTCATCAAACGTTCAGAGGAATGCTTCAATTCAGGCCACATTTTCAAGTAGAGCATAAAAAGAAAACACTTGGATTTTTTTGTTGTTGTTGTGCCTCTTCAAGGTTGATTGACAGTAAAATCCTGTTTTTGCTTATGCCTTTAAGACATTAATATACAAACAGAAAAAAAGTAGAAAACAAAGCCCAGCTGATGATTGGCAGTCAAATCTCCACACACACAACATGTCCTCACATTCATTTCACCCCAAAGCAGACATAGCATCTTTAAAGGGTCCGCTAATTCCCACATTTCATGAAACAGACCACATGCACGCTCACACACAAGTGCCGGCTGCTTGGAACAGATGCCGCCGACTCTTAGTTAGGGTTTTCTTAAACTCGGTAGGGGGGGGGGGGGGGGGGGGCAGGATGAGACCCGAATGTCAGCCGTGGGCCCGCTTACGAGGCTGCTTTTGCCGCCGCGCTTTCAAGATCACGTACCGCCTGTAGGTGGTGTGATGGTCCGATATGAACGGGACGTAGAAGGCTCTGAAGAGAGGGGAGGACCTGACAGAGAAAAAAAAGAAAGGTGTTGGTAAAACATGCTTCCATCTCTCAGCTTTTTGTAAACACTGAAGCACAACACAGGTTCGATTCGTCAAAAGACCTTGAAGCTTGAAGGAAAGGCTTATAAGCAATGACCGTCCACTCTTCTTTATTGGTCGAGTAACGAGGCTCAAGTGGCGTTTCCTCGTCCGTCTCCAAATCCACCAGGTAGTGGCACTGTTTTATATCTACCTGCACAAAGGGGGGGATTTCACAGATGAGTTCAAATGACAGCCAGGAAACGGCAAACATTAACGCCAGAGGGGCTCACATATCTGGATGGCTCCTCCAGGTTCTGGTCGTTCATATGGGCCGGAATGAGTTGCGTGGCCTGAGGCCCAGAGGCGTACGGCTGGGGAAGCTGCCCCTTAAACTCAGACTGAATGAAGTGCAGCTGCCAGCTGCAGAAAAGAAAAACATCACACTTTTAATAGAAAGATAAGATGCATCCAATCTCTCTTTTTTTTTTTTTAAATGTACAGAAACAAAAGCAACTTTATGCCTTTTATGTCCATGTAAAAACTGTTTTGGATAGTAATGAACATTCATTGAAAATATAGGAATTGGCAGCAAAACTGCACAAGCAGGGATTACAAGATTACACAGCTAAACAAATTCAAACAAAGAGAGCCATAAATTAGCTAATTATACAGAAAGCTCAGGAACAAGGACTGAAAAATAAAAAAATAAAAACTAATATCAAGGTTCCTGCACATCTGTCACATCGTCACTTACTGTTCTAGACTCAGATTTCTCAGTATGTGTTACATTTAAAACCTAAAAGTGCGAAGCTTTACCATGAAATTGGACAAGATATTTCTGCAGAGCTCAGAGCGGGACAGATGGGCCACTAGACGGACGATTCACTAACGCATGGATCCGATGGATGGATGAAAGTTTAGATTAATGGACGAGTGAAATTGTTGACAATAGAACAGGGAATATAATACGGAAATTCCTGTAGATTTTTTCCATACTATTTTTGATACATGGATATTAATTCAATTCAATTCTACTTTATTTATATAGCGCCAATTCATGATACATGTCATCTCAAGGCACTTTCCAAAGTCAAATTCAATCAGATTATACAGATTGGGTCAGATTATATAGATTGGTCAAACAAATGTCCTATCTAAGGAAATTATTATTATTATTATTATTATTATTATTATTATTATTATTATTATTATTATTATTATTAGTAGTAGTAGTAGTAGTAGTAGTAGTAGTAGTAGTAGTAGTAGTAGTAGTAGTCGTAGTAGTAGTAGTAGTAGTAGTATTATTATTATTATTATTTATGCTTTTGGTACATCTCCAACAACCACCCTTAATAGTTTATTGTTCATGTCATGTTCTTCTGTTTTCCTTCAGTCATTTGAAAAGGACCTTATAACCTTATAACTCCAAATGTATCATTTCTGATACAAATATTTCTGAGACCTCTTCAACAAAGTCAGTAAATTTCTGAACATACCATTTACAACATACAAATGAATACATTTTACACACGCTATATAAAAATGCAGAAGACACGAGGAAAATGTAGTTTTTAGTCTAACGCATCAATTATGATACAGAGAATATTTTGAATGCCTGACATTTATATTTTTTAAAGCAACCAAGAAGATTTTCTTTTTTCCCCCCTTTTTTTATGTGAACTTTCCTCACAATTACCTGTGTCAGGCTTTAAAGCTGTTAAAACTCTTTCTCACAATCACATCTGTCGATACAAAACAAGCTTCAATAGATTAAAAAAAAAACTCCCTATAACTACTGGTTACTAACTTGTGAGGCAGAAGGAAGCTGCTTGGGAAGCGGTACCACTCTTTGCCAACACACACACTGACCGGTCTGCCACTGGGCACTGAGTGCAGCGTTGGATCCTTGGCAATACGGTGAAACTCTGGGTACAGGTCCAGCGGCGCGTGGTAGCCTGTAAACACAAGGTAAAACAGGACGGTACCTTACATTGAATTCTGCTATCAGCACCGCTGCTTAGCGAGAGGCAGGACTGTGCGTGCACGAACCTCTGAAGAGGGCAACGGAGCGAGACAGTGACAGCACCGTGAAGGCAACAACAGCGCTCAGGGCCAGCCAGTTGGAGGAAACCGTGTAGTGCTCCAGTCGGTATCGCTGGAACAGGAAGTGGTAGCATTTCTGGGGGGGGGAAGGGATGATATATACTTTATCTGCCCCTGTCGTGTTCAGAAGATGAAACCAGTGGCATACACTTTCAAAAAGGGAACCCATACCTGTAAAGAAGAGAGCGCTACTGCCCCACTGAGGCAGATGAGCGGGTAGATGGGGAAGAGAAAACGTTCCTCTTTATGAGGTCTAGTGAAGAAAACCAGCATCCACAGATACATGGGGGAAAGGGTTAGCCAGTACGGGCGGCCCAGGTTCTGAACTGCAGAAGAACAAAACCGGCGCACTGTTATATCAAATGTGATTACAAATACAGGCAAACACTAGAATCTAGGGCTGGACGATATGGCTTAAAAATAATTTACCAACTCCGATTAATCGATTTCCTCCCCCCCCCTCCATTTCATTTCACAAAAAGAAATTAAATAAATTGTTTTAAAAACTTGTTTTTATTTCAAGCATTTCATCCGCTAGGTACCTGAATTCAGAGAGCAACCAAACACAAGCCGTGAAACGCGCTCGTAAAAGAAGATGGCGGCCGTGCCATTGTAAGGAATGAGAATATAACAAAAATGTTTGCTCCCAGCAGTATTACAAAATGAGCTAAGAACAGGCTCCACTTCGTTCGTGTAAATTTAAATTAACTAAAAAAAATAAGTAAATTAATAAATTGAAGTGCCTCGTCTTATTCCTGTTTACAATAGAACATATTTTCGTAAACATATATTCAGTATAATACGCTGTTCTCTTCATGGAAGCCCAATGAGTCCATTTGAAAACAAAGTCCCAATTTTTCGAACTTTTTATTTTAATAAAGTGTAAATTCGAATGAATCGATTAAATTGATTTATCGCCCGGCCCTACTTGAGCCGAGCGAAACGTTTTAAATATGCCTAAACTGACAGGAACTAATGTGCAGATAGCATCAGAGGACGGGTAAATTTCTGATGCGTAAAAGTGAGATGTTGTTACAAAAACCATCCTTGTGTAATGCTCTTCTCAGTATAAACATTAATATCTGGTAACCAAGACAAAAGCAGGTGACAGAACCTAAGCTGTGCCTCGTTACCGTAGACAGAGAAAAAGCCTCACCATTGAACCTGTGCAACAGCGTCTCCATGAGCGCGGTGAGCGGCAGGGAAAACAGCGCCAAAACAAACACCAGGTTGAAGTTCAGGACTCCGTTAACGAAGTAAAATGGCCACGGCTCTGTACCTGAGAGCAGAGTGACACCAACGGGGTCAAACATCACAGAAATCGCACAGAGTATGGCTCAAAACTGCCTTTTGATACAAGAAATATTGTTAAGGAATCGATCGTCTTGTATGAATCAACTACATTTAAGAATAAACAAATCTTAACTAAACATATTACATTTTGCAGCATATGGTATCTGTGAACTAATGTTTGCACTGTGTTGTTGTTGTTTTTCTCCAGTGATTTAAAAAAAACAATGTGATCAGTTCCACAATCTAATAAAGCTGTCAAATCTTTAGGATTATTTTAAATAGAACTTCATAGATAATTTTATTTAAATAATTGAATGTGGACATTAATAGTTGCTATCTGAATTCATTTTAAGTTAAATAGGTATGTATTACATAATTCTTTCACTGTCCTGCCTCATAGGGCCATCCTGAATTGCTCTGCCGGTTAACCAATGAGACGTTAGGAGTTCATTTAGTGAGTCCCAGAGACAGTTCAGGTTAATCTACAGTCTTATTGTCTAGAATTGGTTGTTTTGTTATTCGCTCTATAGTCTGAAATGAAAGGGAAATGTAAAAACAAATAAATTGAAATAATTATGCTAGATTCCCATTTTCTTAAAAATATTATCTTTTCTGCAGGGATGCTTGGCGGTAGCACTATGGCATTGCAGCTAGAAGGTCCTGAGTTCAAATCCCGGTCTGGGATCTTTCCGCTTGGAGTTTGCATGTTCTCCCTGTGCATACATGGGTTCTCTCCAGGTACCCCTGTACAAAAAACGTGCCACTAGTGCCGTAAAAAACGTTAAAAAATAATTTAAAAAAATAAAAATAATATTTTGGCCATCCATCTATTCCTTATACCCGCTTTTTCACGCAGAGTCACAGGGGTGGGCTGGTGCCTATCTCCAGCGGTCAATGTGCGAGAGGGGGAGTCCATCCCATCTAAATTATCATATATAAAAATATTTCTGCCTCATTTATTTAATGGATTGTGGCATTTCTTGCCTTCACACTAACAAGTTGCAGTGCAGAAGCCCAAAGCTTTTTCACCCCACTAAACTGCTCCGATGCTGCCGTTACAAATGTGGTAACATGAATCATGGCACGAAACAACGAGCCACATTTCTCACAAAAAAAAGCATCAGACTACGTAAAGCCGCTATTAAAATAATAAGGATGTTCTCCAAAGCTATATAATTTGATTGTGTATTTAATTTTTAAAGCAATGTGATTAAGAACAGGAGACATGATTAAGACGTGCTCGTGCAGATTACCATAAAGGTCAGGCCCGTGCTCTGAAAAGACATTGTAAAGCAGGATATTGAGTGGAGCGATCACGAGTTTGCCGTAAAAGAAGGAGTCCACCACCACCAGAGGGACCTGGAAAACACGAACAGGAAGAAGAAGAAACCAAATGTACATAGTTCTTGCGTTAAGAACACAGTTAATAATGAGTAATGAAAAAGTGTCTGTTGTGTAATTTTCTATATGACCTAAAAACAAAATCTCCTTCCTCTCATTTCACTCTTGGACAGAAACATCAGCCGTGGCAGTGATTAACAGATTATTATTTCGAAATTTCAATTCATTTTATAACGAGGTGGGTGATATGCACTGGAAAAAACGGATATCAAAATAACTAAAGTGTTCTTAAAAATGAGTGTTTTTGTCCTAGATTTGAGCAGTTAAATAAGATCATTACCAATGGAACGAGTATTATGACCCCTAAAATAAGATAATTAGACATCCTGCACTTAAAATAAGATGATGGAGATGAATTGTTCCTATCTTAAGTGAAAAAATCTTATTCCATTGGCAGATCATCTTATTTACCTGCTCAAATTAAAGACAAATACCTTAATTTTAAGAAAATTTTACATATTTTTAGTTTGGTTTTTGCAGTGTGGACTTTAAATTTTATCACAATATATTGTGGTACTACTGTGATAATGATAAAAGTGATGATAAAAGACTATTTACTTCATGCTTCTTGAAGTCTTTTATAAGTAACTGTGTGGCTGTGACTGCATATAGCCCAATAAACACAAATACTATCCCCAATAAAAACACATTTAATAATGTAACATATAACGTATTAAAACAAAATTAAAAATATTTTTCATCAGGACACTAGTTACATAAAGAAGTGATTTTTATCACTAAACTACACGTAGTAACTGCCTTTAATTATATTTTTTTAACATATTGACATTTACTGATGCTCTCAAGAAACCAAAATCCTGACAATAATGGCAGTTTTTGGGGTTTTAATCGTAATTTATTGTCGTCAAGATAAACCCAAATTGTTATCATGATAAAAAACATTTCACGATAACGATAAAACGATACGACACAGGCCCACCCCCATTTACAAAACAGCGAATATTCTCACCAGCAGCAGAAGCAAAGCGAGAGCACACCAGATCAGGAAACTTTTCCACTCTCTCTTTATCACCAGCAGGTCGAACGCAATCGGAAACCTGCAGAGACGATTATTAACAAAGCAGCACTACAAAAAAGCCCTAAACTACAAGCTATTGTGGATTTTAGTACAAAAAAGAAAAAAAAAAAGAAAGACAATTTGTTTTAATTCAGTCTTACCCAATGAGGGCAGAAAATGGCCATCCAATGATTCCACCTGCAGCCACGCCCATAACAGCTATCGGGGTGGAGTCCTGAAACCACCCCGTCATGGCGATCAGGGTTGTGTACATGGAGAAGGAGGAAGGCAGAAAAGCTGAGGAGATAAAACAAAAACAATAAAAAATAAGAACGATGAGGGGGGGGGGGGGGCTGAGCAAATGCTGTCAAAGATGCAGAGCACTCTGAGAATATTAATCAGAGGTTGTTTCCTGTTTAGCTATCCTATGCATGCTCAGTATAAGGAATAGCTGCCAAGTTAACGACCCGATGCAATCAACTGTCTGCTGTCACCATGTACTCGATCAGGAAGAGGGATTGCTGCCAAGTCGGTGACTCGATGCAATCTGCTGGCTTTACTTAGACAGAAAATGTTTCACAAATAGGGATAATAAACTGAGCTGGACCGCATTGTTTTATAGCTATGATCAAACTGGAACACGTGTAACTGTCCTTTAGTCTGTCTACATGACTGTTTTGAACAGAATATATGTTGCTGTATATAAATTTGCTTTGTTAAAGTGCCTGGAGACGACTGAATCCTCTCTGTTTGAATAAACAAACTCCAACTGAATTACAGCCATCAGAGCCTACAGAAGCAAAATTAAGGAATTAGGGAATGAGTAAACTGTCTTAAACTTGTTCAACTATAAGTGCTTAATGACATAGTGATGCCTGGGGGGAACCACCATTAAGGAAAAGAAAAAAAAGCAACACATCAACTTTTCAGGAATTTCTGAAGAAATCAGGAACATTCAGGAATTTTTTTTAATATTCCTTTCTTAAGGAAAAAATACCTTTTTATTCCCATTCTGAACAGTTTGCAGCCAAATATATCACAAAGACTGAGGTGTAATTGAATTAGGTTTTAATTAAAAGTTCTGTGTCATTGTACGTTGTGGGATTACCACAGAACCTGAGACGTTCCTCAAAAGCTAAACACCCACTGCCCGGTTCTTGTTGAGAAGTCAGAGAGGACATTTAAACTTTTAGCTTTTAAGTGTCCATAGCAAGTCATTTTAACAAAATGCAAAGATCGAACAATAAAACCCGACAAGCCAGGAAGAGATGGGACCAACCTGCCGAGGAGCAGAACATCCCCGTGCTCAGGACAAGGAACGCCAACATCAGACGCCCCACATGCAAACCAAACTTCTTACAAACTGCCCTGTGTTGCAGCAAACAGACACACCAGATGCTTTACTTCGACTCCACACACACAACAATACAACGCATTCAAACACTGCCCGGCCAAAAAACATAAACCTAATAAAACAGGTCACACAATAGAAAGCTTTCAGCTGTGATTCCACACTGCAAAAAGTGAAGTTTTCTTGAAATCAGTGCATTTTTTCTTAATTAGAGCAGGTAATTAAGACTATTTGCCAGTGGAATAAGATTCTTGCACTTAAAATAAGAGCAATTCATGTTCATCATCTTATTTCAAGTGCAGGATATCTAATTATCTTATTTTAGGGGTAAAAATGCTCATTCAATTGGCAAATAATCTTATTTAACTCCTCAAATCAAAGAAAAATATACTAATTTCAAGAAATTTTCACTTACTTTTGGTTCCCTTTTTGCAGTGCAAGTTTCTCATTTCTGAGAACTATGACCCTTCATCTAAACATCTAGTTTTGATAAAGGATCTGACTGATCCTTTAGAGATAAATGACCAATCAGCCTGATCTCAGATGCTTCCTGAAGTCGTTTTTAAACATTTAGACACAGTCATTTCCAGCTGCTGTCTTGTAATAAGCCCCTGCCGTACGTCAATGCGAAAATAAAAGTTTAAACTGAAGCTCTTCACGTATTTTGTACATATCAAGCAGTCTTGGGACGTACTTAAGTTTTTTTCGCACGCTTCACTTTATGTCATGATGTTCTTTTTTTGGGTTTTTTTAATCAATAATGTAATTGTGACATCTGTGGTGTGCGGTGTTATCCACAACCAGAACGTTTTACGCATTTAACTCACAGAAGTGACCTTAGATCGGTAGAATTCAAAGAGGATCTTGTTTCTTTGTACCGTGAAAGCCTTCAGATTGACATATCAGCTCCGTTTCTGGGCTTCCTAGTGTTGCTGAACCCAAACCTGACTGAACGAAACGCATTCCCAACAATCCTGCCACAGCCTCGTAATGATCAGCATCTCCAGCATCAGAGGCACACGTCGCTCTGGACCGGTGTCAATCTGGACTCAGCCGACCTTCACGCTGCTTTAAAAACTGAAAACGGTTTCACTTCTGACCCCACTATGAGATGTTTATTTTTGTTTTCCTCTTTCTCTAAGGCTTTGCTGCTTATTAAAGTTGTTAGTCGTTTTCACCCATCTTAAATTCTAAATACAAAAAAAATAACCCTCACAATCTATGGTATATGTGATATTCTTTTATTTTTAGACTTTCAATATGGAGAGACACAATGGAGGGAAGAACACAAGAAAGGAGAGAAGGAGAACCATATAAAGAAAGATGAGAACACAGAGGAGGGGACGACGCGGGAAAGGAAGGAAGGATCAAATGACACAAGGAAGGAAGGAAGGAGAGACGGGTGAATGGAAGGGAAAAAAGAGACGAGGAAAGGGAGGAAGGACCCAAAAGGACAAAAGGAAAGTAGGACAGACTTTCAGTCTTTGCCCCCAGTGAACATACAGGATGTGGAAATGTTGGCAGCCTTAGGAAAAACCTTAAATTAAGATTTACAGGGTCTAATAAATACTCACAGAGATCGCTGTTTACCGTTAGTAAAGCTAACGAACTTTGCCGATTGTGCAAACTGCTAATATTAGACCCTAAAGAGATTTTCTTTTAAATAATTTACAACATTTATTGCTATATTATTTCATTTCATTCAAATTCTAACAGAAATATTCCATCAGGTCATCATTTGCCCTCCTCATGTCCGTTTTCCCTGACCTCCAGTAGGAACCTCATCTTAGGAAGGCATCGCTCTAAAGGAACGAGAAGCTCCTCACGGGATCAGTCCCAGCGAGGCGACATAAAAAAAAAAAAATATTATTTTTATATCACCGCGGGATCGCTCTGCTCAGTTATGTCCGGGTGCTGACTTTGTGTATTTATTTTTTAACCAGGCAGTGTAAAACTTTAATGTTAATTAAACAGTGCTATATAGCCCAATTGGATTTGGGGGGGAAACTCACTTGTAAAAATAGAGTTCACACACACAGCAGCAGAACGCTAACACACAGCGCACAAAGTAGAACACCAACACCTGGAACACAATCATAACACAAGCTTTTAATCACGGAGCAGGATCTGCAACAGAGCGTGTGTTTTTACATGAGAAATTCACAACTTAAAAAAAAGAAAGTTCTTGAGAACATTGTTCTGATAGAGCAGGAAAGCTGGTCAGGAGCTAATAGATGACTTATCATGACAAAAATAAATAAATAAAATAAAACTCTTCATGTCTGAAATTACAAACTTGGAATATTTACCTTGTTAGTCTGCAGGACGTGGGCGTGCAAACAGGCAGGAAGCGCGTGTAGCCACAGGTAAGCGTAGGACCTGATGGCGTACAGCGGGGAATATTCCCACGTTTGCATTCCTGTCCCGTACAAGAGAAAGTGCATCTGTGGAAACACGACATAAACGGCTGAAACGGAGCAGACGGGGTTTTTGGAGGCAACTCGTTATCAGCGCTGCCGACGAGAGGACAGCGGCGTTTCTGGCAGAGAGCGGTACTCACAGGCTCCCAGTAGTTAAACGTCTCGTCACAGTCTGAGATGTTGCTCAGCAAGGCGGCACAGAAGCGTGCAGAGAGGAGACATTTGAATGCCGTCGACCCTTCTGGAGCCCAGACCTGCCCTCCGCGACTTATCGGCCTGTCACCAGAGAGGAAGACATCGTTGCTTTGGTACTCGTTTACAGTTCGCATCCGTAGTGCTCAAAGGCACGCGCTGCAGCAGTTCACAAGCTTTTTAAACATTCAAAGCTCAGGGCTCTTTTTTTTCGGCTGAAGAAATTAAACATGCAACATATACATCACACAAGCGCACACCTGTTGCTGCGCCCCGGCGGGCAGCCGGCTGAAAAAAAAAAAAGAACCATAGACTTTTTACTCCCAATCTCTAAAATTGAGCGTTTATTCCAACTTTTATTTTTTGTTTTGCTTATATCTATATCTATCAATGTCAGAATACAAACATACGTATTATAAATAGCAGTATCGTCACTGTAACAGAGTAAAAGTTTGCTTATTTTAGCAGCAGCTGGAATAATGGTTTGATTTCGCTGTAAAGCAAGCGTCGACATCACGCTACGCATTTTTGTGTTAATGGCTGTTTAAACCCCATGGAATCTGGATGCCATGCTGTTTTTATTCAAGATTAAAAGAGGAACATCTCAACCTGCCTCTTGCCCAGACACATAGAGTAAGTCGGTCAGCAGAGGCAGCAGTAAAATATATTTTCTAATACTGGTTTGTTGTGCCTGCAAATAAGCCTAATCCTGCATGTCTAGGTAATATTTTTATTTCTAGAAGCCTACTTCCTAGGACTAAACAACGTGCCTGATTATTCCTACTAGGAAAGTGTGCACGTTTGAAATGTCTCGATCTGTTCCTGTGTGTTAGGAGGACATGATCGATGTTCTTCTTCGTGTCTGGGAGAGTTTCTCTGTTTGCCCAGACCAGATTAAACGAGTCGGATCCAGCCCAGCTCATCCTCGTGTCACTTTACTAGTATTAAGACACGTCATCGCATGCAGCTGTCAAACATTTCTTTAAGACTGATTTAGCGAGGCAGAGAAAAAAAAACAAAGAAAAAAAAACAAACACTGGTCGCTTATATGACATGAAGTGAAGGAGTTGACGCCGAAAAGCTGTCACTGTCTGTATAAAAATCTCTCGGACCATCTAGGGAGAATGAATGGACCTGATCAGGTGAACCTCCTCCTCCTCACAGATCCACAAGGCGGAGCGGTGTTATAATTAACTTTATATTGGGTTTATATTGCTGTGAGCAGACAGTCTCATTGATTGTCCAGCGGACCCAGCCAAACGTCTTTTTACCGCTTTGTTATTGTGGAACTTGCTATGGAGTAGCTAGCTTGCTAAGCTAGCTGTCAGTCAGTCCAGGGCTGGAGCTTCGCAGCGCCGCGCAGTCATGCCTCCTCGGGCTCACACTCACTCTTGCCGGGTCTCTGCTGTTTTGCTTTCATCGCCGGCTTTCTCTTCTTTCGTCGGCCGTGCCTCGGCTGGGACGTTCACGTTGTTCGCATCTTGTCTGCTGCCTCGTCTGGCTCGCTGCCGGAGCGCCTTGGCCGCCATGTTTCGCGAGCGCTGCTCCGCCGAGTGGCGCTTCGGTCATTTTCGCCTCCGTTCGGTTATGGACAGCTCCCGTTGCCTAGATACCCAAAATCTCGTGTCTTCTTCTCATCGACGTTGTGTAGCAGCCCTTTAACATTAATATTAATGTAACGAACAAGAATATAGTGTTTTTTAATATTAGTTTATTAATTAATACACCACAGATTGCACAATATGTTTATTATAATATATAAAGTCATAGAGTATATATTTAGTGCAATAATAATATACACAACTCATGACACAAGGAGCTATTTATTCGCTTTGTTTATTCAGGAATTAGTTTGTTGTAGTTATTTGTGCTATTTTCAACAGTGTGCCAGAAAACACTTCCTTCTTTGATTTTTTTAGTTAGTTCTGCATAGTTCCAACAATTTCCTTATATTATTTATTTATTCTATATATTATTTACTTATATTATAATATAGGCAGGGGAAAAAGGCCAATTAACCTATTATTACACAAAGGCCCTACAATTGAAAAGTATTGCTTTCCTACATTATTGACTTCAGAAAAAAGAGCTACTTCAAGCTGCTATTCAGATTTTTCTGTAAATGATTTATAGTCACTTTAAAATATGGTCTGTCACCTATAGAACCACATTTCATGATCATTTCAACCTCATGTGTGAGGCTGAACCCTCTGCAACTGACCTGAAACTTGGATGCTTGGAATCTGTGTCAAACTCCACCAAAAGTCGATCATCCACCAAAAGTGTTTACTAATGTCAGCCGATCAGGTTGCACCTCTTGATATGTCATCAACTCACACATACCAAGCAGACAAAGCAGTATTTTTTTTCTTCAGTGCATGTTTAAAATTGTTATATATTGTGAAATATTGCTGTACTTCATTTACCCACTTGTATTATACTTGTCAGGTACATTTGAAAGTAAAAAAGGAAAAAAGAAAGAAACACATTATCATTAAAATGCAAGGCACAATCTCAGCTTGGTAAAAAAAAAAAAAACTAAATAAAAAAACATACATATAAACATACATACAAAAAATGGCAAACATACATACATACATACATACATACATACATACATACATACATACATACATACATACATACATACATACATACAAACAAAAAATGGCAAACTGAGAGGAAGGGACGACTAATCCTTCTGGGTAGCAATAATAATGGTTACACCATAATATAAATCACAATAGTTTACCGCATCTCCGTTTTACAAGGCTGGATCTGAAGCTCCTATAAGTTAAATGTAGTGATGAGTATTCTGATCATGTGATTTAACGTTTACACGTTTGAGAAAGAATTAAAACATCTTGCAGCTATTGTGAATTCATTTACGGGAAGCACAGGTTTTTTAACAGTAATAAATAAACCTTTAAGTGCGATGGATATCTTACAACTTCACTGCAGAACTGAACACGTTTCGCAATGCCGCTAAATCTAATGGTTTCTTAAAATAAAAATAATTGGCACAGTGTAAAGAGAAAGAATGGTTGCAGCGTGGTTTAAGGACACATTCAGGTGTAATGCAAAAAAAGAAAACATTAAAGACTATATTAGCAGCGGACAGGACAGAAGGGGTTCTTTGTCATCTCAGGAGACTGCAGAAACGATGTTGCTTCACAAGGTGGCAGTAGTGCAACAACTAATATAGATTGCTGGTGAAGATTCTCAGTCATCCAGGTTATAATCATTACAAAAAAAAAAATAAAAAATAAAAAAAAATAACAACAACAACAAAAAAAGACTTTTTCGAAGTTTGAAGACGTTTTGCTTCCCATCCAGAAAGCTTTCCCAATTTTGGAATCGTAGAGATAAAAAAAAGCCTATCAAATTGTTTTGTGCTTTTTCACTGAAACATCTTCTAGGATTTATGTTAACAGCAAATCATTTTGAATCTTCTGCGCTGATAATCTATAACATTACCCTTCTTTAAACAGTAGCAACAAAAAAAAGTGGGTCAACTGAAAGAAGCCTTTCCCACAGTTTAACCCATGTTTTTAAACAGCCATTGCATCTCTACTCACATTTTAATACATCTGACATCATTTTGTAGGATGTATATTGTGATTTGATCCAGTAATAAAGCAAAATGGTATTTTGCTGTACTTTCAGAAATGTGGATTTCCGTCATTAAAAAAGGAATTTACGTCTAGTACAATCAGGGATTAGGGGTTATTAGACTCAATAAACCAACCTGTTGTTGAAAATTTGCATTTGTGAATAATTAGTTCTAGGAAATGTATTTGGGTTTAGGACATTTTATGTTATTTTCCATATTTTGTATAGCTCAAACGCTATTTTTTTTTTCCTATGGCCATTTGTTTATCCACTCATCTTACTTTATAGGAAATAAACAGGAACTCATGACTAATGGTAATAAGCAGAGGAGTGAGAGAGATAAGGTTTTGCTTTCTTTTTTCCATTCCTATATACACATATTTGACAATTTGTTTCATTCTTACGGAAGCGTAATGCTGCCACTGGAGAAAATATTGTTTTTGCTACTTATCTTGTATAAACATGATAATTATCTCGTAAAAACGTGATAATTATCTTGTAAAAACGTGATAATTATCTTGTATAAACGTGATAATTATCTTGTATAAACATGATAATTATCTTCTCCCTCTAGTCATTATTATTCATTTATTATTTCTCTTAATAATAATTATTATTGGAAGTAGTATTTATAAAAAATGTGTTGCTTCATATTTTTATTATTTTGACATGTGAAAAATAAAGCACTATAGATATCACCATCATTCCCTTAATTGTAATAATAATTTCCAGCAGATAAAATACCGTTTCAATAATGGGTTTATTGCACAATTATAACACAAAAATACACATGATGGTTTCAGTCACGTTTCAAAAGCAAAACACAACAGCCACGGTTCCAAGCACTGTAAACGTTTGACTCTAGATATTCTGGTCGGTTCTCCTCCCGGATCAGAGCACACTGTAGTCTGAAGGCCTCCAGCGGTTTGCGTGAGGTGCTACCTGATTATGACCTGCAGACGAGCGGTGAGTAAAACCTCCAGCTGCTTGTGAAACCTCAGGGCCTGCGTGTGCGACAGGGCGTGCGTGTGCGAGTGGTAGACGAGTCTGTAGCAGTAGCTGGTCTGACTCAGGTCGGGGTGCGAGAACGTGTCGATCAGTCTCACGTGCTCCACGGTGCCGCGGCTGGCCTCTCGGACGGCCGCGTGGAACCTTCTCTCCTCCCACGCCGGTCCCGTCCAGAAGCTGACGTCGAAGCTGAAGGACTCGGGGTACAGCGAGAACGGCTGGAAGGACGTCCCCGGTGGCGGTCGGAGGGAGAACTGCTCGGAGAAGCGCGGGTCGTGAGACCAAAGCAGCCGCCAGTCGGGGAGAGAGAACAGGAGAACAGCCAGGAGGTCTAAATTTAGAGACGCGCCGACCGTGACGTGGCCGTCGGCCGCGTCGCTCGCAAACACCCTACCGATCGAACCCATCGGCTGAGCCATCAGATGCGGGCCTGCCTCGTCGGTAGCTATGGAGACCCCATAGGGGGAGAGGAGCCTTTCCAGCTCGTGTGATATCAATTTAATTGGCTCACTCTCCAAAGGGAAAACACCCGAGAGGAGAAGCTCATGGAAGGCAGGCAGAGCCCAAAGGCTGATGGGTACGCTCCTGAACACCACCCCGCTGACCCCAAACAGCGAGCTGGAGGTCCCGTTACAGCCCTCACAGGCTTCTCCCTCCTCGTCACCCGCCACCTCAGAACTGGTACCGACTTCCTCCCCAGGCTGGGCGCCGTCAGCAATATCCTCTTTGCTTATCCGGAGCTCCTCCAGCTGAGGAATTAGCGACGGACGCAGCGTGTAGACACCCCCGTCCGCTTCCAGACTAGCATTGCTCCTCGCCTTGTCCGCCTTGGCGGGCGCCGAAGTCGCCTCTGTGCTGGGGCGAGGCGCGTCGGTCCCGTGAACCTGCGAGGCGACCTCTTTCTGGAGCGGACGGATCCAGTAGCACTGCGACTCGTCGACGGCGTGGCGGCACGCCCGCAGCCGCTTGGCCGACGTCAGGATGGGGAGAGGTTCTTCCTTCATGGAGACCGGCCGCCTTTCTGAGAGCCCCTCCAGGAGGAAGTCCTGCACCAGCTTGACGGGATGGACGGAATCTGAGCGCAGGAACCTCCTGAGGAGACACAGAGAGGCGGTGAGCCCCAGTTGCTTGTTTATCCCCATCCCCCTCGTCACGGCAGGCTCTTAGCTCCGGTACCTGAATGCGTAGTCGCTGAGCTCAGCTGGGATGTTGTAGTGGACCTTCTCCCCCTCAAGCAGCTCCTCCATCTGAAGCGTCTGGGCCGGAGTGTAGGGGGCGCTGCGTGAAAACACGTGCAGCAGGGCTTTCTCCACATGAAAGCCCTTATCCTGGCTCCTGCACGACAGCGGCACCCCGGTTAAACATCGCCGGACCCCCCCCCCCCCCCCCCCCACCAAAGAGCACGCAGAGGAGCGCCGTCCTGCACTGCAACACTCACCATGGCGCCTTACCTGTATCCGGTGGCCTTGTAGCTCGGGAGGCTGTCGCTTTCGAACGGACGCACGGCGCTCAGGACGAGGTGAGCCTCGGCCGCCATGGCGCTCACCTGCCAGCTGTTGTGCCACTCGCGCTTGGGCCGGTCCGCCGGGGTCCCGCCCTGCCCGTTGCACAGGGAGACGTGGACCTCCCCGTCCTCGGCCAGGACCTCGACGCAGCTGGAAGGAGGAAAACAAATCGTTCAAGTCAGACATCCTCTGCAGGGTCTTGGGGACTCGGACCTGGAGGAGCGACGA
Organism: Fundulus heteroclitus; assembly: GCF_011125445.2. Classification (NCBI taxonomy): domain Eukaryota; kingdom Metazoa; phylum Chordata; class Actinopteri; order Cyprinodontiformes; family Fundulidae; genus Fundulus; species Fundulus heteroclitus. The sequence goes on from NC_046371.1 coordinate 21,840,935, forward strand.
ACTCGCACCGTTGAGCTTTTTACATGTCTGGTCACGTCACGACCTTAAACTTTATGTATTTTAATCATGATTGAGCAACATGAAGTGGTGTATAACCGTTGTCTATTTGTAGCAGCTAAAATCCTCTATTTTAGGCTACTGGTTGTTGTTTCTGAAAGGCGTTGGTTTTACGTGCGCTCGATTAAGATTCGCCAGGCCGATCTTCAGTTTGACTTATTAGAAAGTCATTTATTATCAGAACAATGTCCATTTTCTTATTGTTTCCATTTAGATCCACCAACATTCCACTTCAATCCAAACCAAGCACAGTAGAAAACTGTTACCTCTTCCCATTAACAACACCTGAACACAATCATGGTTGACCTTAAATAACCCCATCCCCATTCAGACACTCAGAACTCAAAATGAAATACGCCCCCTGCTGGCGATAAACACAGGAAAGGAAAAATGGCTCCTACACTATTGTTGACACAAAACTAAATATCTAAAAAAAAATATCTTTTTTTTTATTCAGGCTTCCTGAGTCAACACTTTGTAGAGCCACCATTTACATTCAAGTATTTTGGGCGACGTCACCACCAGTTTTGCACATCTACAGGTTTTCCCAGTTAGCCTTTGCAAAAACAAGGTCAAGCTCATGCTTGTGAAGATTCTCATTTATCCAGGTCATGGTCATTCCAAAAAAAGTAAAAAACAAAGCAACTGGACTTGTTTTCCGTAGTTGAAGACGTTTCTCTTCCTCTCCAGGAAGCTTTCTCAATTCAAAAAGTCTGGAGTAATGTGGAGTAACAAGCTTTATACTACTGCCCAAAACAACTCTCTCACCCTCATATGGGTGATCAAAACAACTTTCCTTTAAGACAGGCCAATAACAACCCTAACGACTCCTCGTTACAGAGGAGTGGACCAGTTTCGGTTCAATCTCCTGGCTTAATGACTTCAACGACCGCCCATTACTAAGGGGTGGACCTGTTTCAGTTGAATTTGCATGTTATCTAAGCCATTACAAGGCCTTTGTTGGGCAGTAGTATAATGCTTGTTACTGCGCATTACTCCAGACTTTTTGAATTGAGGAAGCTTCCTGGAGAGGAAGCGAAAGTCTTCAACTACGGAAAACAAGTCCAGTTGCTTTTGTTTTTTTTTACTTTTTATTGAAAAGGTCAAGCTCAGTCAGGATGACTGGATGGAGAGCGTGAATTTTTAAATCTCAGCCGGACCTCGGCCCGAGCTTTTAGTTTGGGGTCAGTCTAACACACGAACACGCTTTAATTTAAGCAGCTCAGTGAAGCTGCGCTTGCGTGTTTAGGGTTATCATCCTGTCGTAAGGCTCTCAAGCCGCAGAACCGCCCTGTATCTATCTCCATCCATCTTCTAGTAAACTCCGAGAAGCTTCCCAACCGTAAAGCCTGGTGTTTTTACGTCACCGTGGCGTGTTCAAGATGTCATGCAGGGTTAGTTTTCCTCTACCTACAGCGTCTTCCGTGTCACGTGGGCCAGAAGGTTCAGAATCTGCTCTGCGTCTTAGAGCACCTGAGGCTAGATTTGAATAACTTCACAATAGGTTTTTGTTTTTGCTTTCTCTAAACAATAAGTGTAGGTTTGTACTTTTAGGAAAAAAAAACAGAAGGAAAATGTCACTATGTTTACAAAACAGTTAAATAACCCACACAAATTAGAGAGATTAAAGTTATCTGTGCCTGATTACACATTTCAGATCGAATCAGCTGATCAGCCTTCATAAGGATTTTAAAAAGGAGGAAAACACTAACATATATACATACATATATATATATATATATATATATATATATATATATATATATATATATATATACACTTTTGACAAAAATCTCGTTGAGAAAATTATTTTCTGTATGTGTCGTTACTGAACCATGTCTTATAGATTTCATCTAAAAAAAGAAAACAGGTGAAGAGAAATAGTCATGAGGTTATTTCTCATTTATGCCATTTAGTTAAGTCTTGAATTTCACGTGTTTTTAAAGTCTGAATATGTTTTGGAAAAGCTAAATAAGGGTGTGTAACATTTCTGTTTTCCAGAAATGTTAGCCCTACTGCCTGAAACAGGCCATCCGTCTGTTCATTTATCTATTCATCCATTCATTCGTTTGTCCATTAATCTATTAATTTACCCACCAGTCCTTTCATTCATCCCTCTATCAATCCATCTCTTCCTGCATCTACAAACCCCAACCTCCATAAAATATATGTGTAATAAATTCTCATTAGGTTTCCTTTTTAGTTTTAGATAATAATTATTTTTTTGGTCAGACTGTGAACTCTGCTGACTTCAGGTTATCAGGACATGTGAAGATCAGATGACGGCATGATGCTGTTATACCTAAGGAAGAAGTTTTTGAGAAGCTCTCTGTTCTTCTTCACCCCGCTCTTCCTCCCGCAGTGGGGGAAGTTGAACACCACCCGGTCAAACACGCGGCCCTTGAGCAAGGCGCACTCCCCCAGCCTCGTGCAGTCCACCTCGAACAGGACGGTGCCTCCTGAGTGACAAACGAGGACGTGGAGAAGCGATCACCAAGAGCGCAAAAAAAAAACACGACGAATCGCGGCAGGCGGACGGACCGTCATACGTGGCGCTACCTGAGTCCTTGATGGCCTGGATGTTGGCGGCTGCCCCTTCGTGTCGCAGTGCCTCCTCCTGATGCTGCAGGCAGGTGGCCGTCACGCTGCTCCCCGATTCCGGCTGCAGCTTACACACCGAGGAGGAGAAGGAGAAGTTCCCCTCTCCCACCAGCAGAACGGACCGTGAAGGTGGCATGTCAGACACGCGCGTGATTTCCAATCCAAATCCCCCCCCAACCAACAAGTTGCCCTGAAATTATTTTAGATTTTATTTTTTATTTTTTTTTATCTGCTCTGAGACAGAAATAATGAGACGACGACAAGCGACCGACACCGCCGTCCTTCCTACAGCTGAGCGGTCCGACGAGGACTCTGGAGCCGCATATTTCACTTCAACCTGCCGCCTTTCCGCATCTAAAGCCGACACGCTTTGATTAGAAGCTAGTTTCGCCGCAGTCCAGAGATAAACAAATGACCTCCCTGCACTCCTCCGGCGACGATGTGCTGCTTCTCCCAACCTACCCGAGTCACCTGTGGCAACCAACGCTGCAACGCTGGTGTCGCACACACAGTTGTCCGGCGAGAAACAACTCGCCGGTGACGTTACGCAATTTTTTCCCCGAGCTCCCAACATCCCATAAACAGCAAATCACGTTCTAACAAATAATAATAACAAAATAGAAAAATAGACGCCGTTGCCCTGTTGCTGCGTACAGATGCGCCAGCAACCAGCCGCGGTGTTTATCGCTGTAAGTATGCAGGGAAGGATTTTGCGGGAGCGACGCACAGCATCATCATCATCCCGAACAGGGAGCAAGCGGTCTGCAGCATCACTTGATCTGCAGCATCAGTTCGCATGTTATTTTTTATTTATTTTATGAGTGAGTCGTTCGTTTAGGCAGAAAATACCCCCTGACAGTGTTTCTGATGCGCGGCTCCCAGTTTCGCTCGGGATTTTAAGGTAACCCCCGATCGCATTAGGAATTTCTATTTAAACAGCATTCACCTACATGCCGGTTTTTGATTGATGCTAAGGTCATGCTAGCTAACGGGATTGCTGCACTTGGTCATGGAAACGTCACTTCTCCGTCACACTCACAACAGCGGCTGCTGTTTAAATCCCCTGTTAATCAATTTAGATTTTTAATATATAACATTATTCTCTACTGTGTTTTTGCTTTTCTTGTCTTGCCCACATGCAGGATGATCCTGACTGCAGCATTGTAAACCTGTCTGCACAGGCGGCAGGCGTGCAAACTAACGTGTCATACGTGTGCTTCTTGTCTCCTTCAGGAAGCATTGTGCCCACATGGGCAGTGTTCTGGCTTTGTCTTCCAATCCGGGCCATCAGAACTGGCCCTTCTCCAAGGACCCTCTTCCCTCTCGCTGGGATGCACATCCTGCCCACTGGGACCGGCCACCACGCTGGGAGAGGAGAGATGGGCGACTACCCAACCCTGGCAGCTTTCACTCCCTTCACAGGAGCTGCAAAGGTAGCTCTCCGGTGACATAAACAAGATTTGTGAAGGGCCAACTACGCCTTACGGTCCCCGGCAAAAGTATTCATTCCCCATTTTATTACATTAAAAGCTAAACTTTAATTACATTTATTTGGGATTGCATGAGATACGCGTCTTGCCTCATACTGTATGATGATGCTGGAAGGTGTACCCCCACTCCAGTGGCAGCATAACGGTGCTATTACCTTTTGTCTGTTTGTGAATGGCGACTTCAAGGTGCAGTGCCAAAAAAGTTCAGATATTTTCTCATTGAACATGGAAAACTTTTTTTTTTTTTTTGTGCAGGCCTGCTTTTTTTCCTTTCAGACGGGACTACTTTGTGTCTTTTTTCCTTTACTTCTCCTTTATCCCACACCTCCATATAGGCTATAATTTTAGCGTGCATAGTTAATAGTTGTCCTGAGCACAGATTCTGCCACCTGAGCTGTGGATCCCTGCAGCTCCTCCAGAGTTACCACGGGCCTCTTGCCTGCCTCTGTTAATACTCTCCTTGCTGTGCCTTTAAGTTTGGGTAGATCTTCGTGGGTTTGCAGGTGTTTCCTACTTTGCACATTATCATGTTAGATGTTTGCGTTTTCTAACCTAGCCCAGCTTTAAAGCTCTCCACTACTTTCTCCCTGACACTGCCTGCGGTGTTCCTTGGTCTTCATGGTGCTTCAGGGGTTCGCTAATGTTTTCTAACAAACCTCTGAGGCCCTCACAGAGCAGCTGGACTTATACTGAGATCAAATTTTGCACAGGTGGACTCCATTTAAGAATTTTATCATTCTCCTCCTTTTATCTCTTCTTTCTTTCACCTCTTCTTTCCTTTTTTTTTCTCTTCTTGTTTTTCTTTTACTCTCCTACTTTCCCATTGTAGTGTCCATATAATTTGAAATTCTCCCTGCAGGAATCACAATAAAGCTATTTACATGCACAAATCAAGTGGAGCATTATGGCCAAAGGTGTTTGCTCCACTTGTGAAAGTAAAATCTGTCGAGCTCTATTTGGCATTAAGATATCAATTCTTATTGCCACATTGCTAGACAGGACACTGGGAAAAAAAAAAAAAAGAAAAAAGAATTTGCTGACTATTGCTGACAACTGGTTATTTAGGCGCGTCAGATTAAAAGGGGGAAAATACAAATTGAAACAGAAATTTTCAGATTTCCATTAAAAAAATAAATAAAATCCCAGTAACATATTCTGAAATTTGAGGTTGTGCCATCATGTGGAATAAAATCAGGGCATTTTTTAATATGATATTTATGTTTCTTTTTTCTTTTTCGTCCATCAGATGTTTTTCCTCATCAGATTGAGGGTGTCAAGATGATAATCAATAAAACTTTGAGCAGCTTTTTTAAGGTGACCCATTTCTGTTTACTTCTCATACATTAAGACGCTACGTTTTATCTTTGACTAAAGCGATGGGTCTGTTTGCAGGTTAGCCATACTCTGCACCTCAGTGCTGTAAGTCCTTCCTACTATCGGTTCCACGTGGAGCATCTGCAGTCAGACGACTACAGCAAGGACAAGGTTTGACGCAAATCATCAGACAGCTGAATTATCACTGCTTTTCAGGGTTCCTGCTCAGTCTTGAAAGATTTAGAGAAATATGGATTTTGTTTTTTCAGGTCAGGATAAGTGTGGAAACAGAATGTACTGCAGAGTATCTCAATACATTAATATTTCCAGTCTTTATAGCCTGCTTTATTTTAACCTGATTAAATCTGAATATTAAGAATAACCAACCCAAGAAGTATGTTTACTACATCAGTTTTTAAATAAACTGGGGACAAAAAAGTATTTCATCCATCCATCCATCCATCCATCCGTCCGTCCATCCATCCATCCATCCATCCATCCATCCATCCATCCATCCATCCAGAGTGGAGAGGTCTGAAAAAGAGTAATTGTAAAACTTTATATAACAATGGCAGAAGATTAGGCGGGAAACTCTGGAGGTTTAATTCTGGACAAGTATAAAGCTTTGACTTGACATATAACCCTTGTTTTGTCAACCTGATTTTCAGAAGTAATAATGGGAAAGAAAAGAAAACGTTCCTTGTCTTTTCCAACTTTAGGACGCCCCGGCGTTGATCGGTGAGATGGACTCGTCAGGTAGTCTGAACGCTCACGCTCTCCTTCATCTCACCGAGCGTGTTCGAGCCAGAACAGTATTCCAGGTGAGCTTCTTATTGTCTTTCGTAGCCATTTAAGTCAATCTCATGCGCGGTAGGCGTATAAGCCTGATCCTCCTTTTTTTTTTAAAAAAAAGGAGGTATTGGCCGCTAACTTGACTCTAGCCAGATGTATTTTGCTCCGCCTAGCTCCACTCACATCCATCTGGGACCTCTCCATAGGAATTGCCTTTATTGGAGGCTGGGCCTTATCAAAAATCCTTGCATATGATTGGATAAGCCACTTGTCTGTCATCTTTATCGACGTGATATTTCAACCACTCACACCGAAGCCAACCCGTGATGCTGATGAGAGCGACGCAGGAAAAAACTAAACTTTTATTTTTATTTTTTTTGTTTGCTGCTCTAGTGGCACGTGTTTTATTGACAGTGAGCTGACAGGAAGAGAGTGGAAGACAGGCGGCAAAGCGCCGCGGGTCGGAGTCGATACCGGGCCGACCGCATCGAGGATTAAAGGCCTCCTAATATGGTTTGCGCTAACATCTCTGCCACGGGCGCGCCCCGAAAAACAAAACTTGCCAAATCCGGTTGGGAGAAGGGCGAAAACATCGTTTCCACCAACAAAAGCCTTCAGAGCCGTTCTCTGATGTTCTTTTAATTAAACAATATTAGGTAGATTGGACAACACGGAAGAAATAGCAGCATCAATGCTAACGCTTGCTTCCTCAATGCGAGCCGCCATTATTGTCTGAATCAAAACATTCTCACGTCACGGTCGCGTCTCCACTATGTCACATCTATGAAACTCCAGCCCTGCGTCCTGATTGGCTGGACAATAAAATTGGTTGAAGAAATCACTCTTTATGGAAGATGTCCCAGATGGATGTGAGTGAAGCTAGGCGGAGCTAAGCGGAATGAAATTCAGCTGGCTGGGGTCAGGTTAATTGGCCGCAGCTCACAGTCTGAACTGCATTTCAGAGCCAGCAGTCTCAGTTCGTAACGTGGCAGTTTGAAACCGAGTACAGAGGGAGCGACTTCACTGCTGCTGTGACAGTGGCCAACCCAGACATTCTCAGAGAGTCGGGTGAGAAACGACGCCTCTGTGTACTAAAAACATCCTGTCAGCATGTAAAAATAAATAAATAAATGCATTAAAAGATTTGCTTAGTGATGAACACCAGGGGTTCCCAAATGTTTCAGCTGAAAATAGCAGTGCCAGAGACCGGTGACCCACTTTTGGTGCGTAGGATTGTTTCTTTTTTTTGGGTTGGGGGGGATATGAGAATGAAGTTATAATATTACGAGAATCAAGAGCTAATATTATGAGAATAAAGTAGCATGTTAATTAAAACATGCTACTTACAAAAAAAGTGCTGCCTCAGGAATGTTGAGCCCCTTTTAAAGTTATACTTTAGTACCGGTGTCACAAATAAGAATGCAAAATCTTTTTAGCACATCAGCACCGAATAATCTCCCCGGATGTTCCCGACCCCCCCCCCCCCCCCCCCCCCCCCACACACACACACACACACACACTTTGGGAACCCCTGATGTAGACAAATGTTCAGATGTGTCAGTTTTATGTCAAACTTGGCAATTTGCTCATTTTCTTTCAAGTTTTCTTTTTTTAATGTCTTTCTTTGACATTTTTATTGTATGCGTCTTGCGTGCAGTCATCCTGGTGGCACACTTCCTGCAGAGTGTGACGTCCGGCCTGGTGCTGGGAGGGGAGCTGGTGTACCACAGAGGACGAGCAGAAGAAGGAGGAATTCTGACTCTGGCGGGACAGTACTCCAGTGAGCATCCTCCACTTTTTTATTGGCAGCCTAGCTGTTAGTCCTTTGCACAATTCCCCCTTTTTTTCCAATACCGAGTCTTACCCTATGACATTTCACCAGGTTGGACAATATATAGGCCAATATGTTTGACCAATTCTCTCTGAATAATCTCTCTACATCCTTTCTTATGCTCTTTTTTTTTTTTTTTTACCTCAAATTACCTCACATGTTTTCTATGGGATTGAAAACTGTTGACTAGTATGGCCTCTAAGGAAGGTGGATTTACATGTGGAATAAAAAACAATGAACATTTCTGTGTTCATTGTTTTGAATCGTCCTGCATCAAGACCCAACGATGAGCATTTTTTGGGGTTTTTTTTGGTCAATTCCACCCAATTTATACACAAAATGTCCTTATATTATACAACTGATGTATATGATGCTGATCACAACTAACAGGCCTCAAAAGCCGTTTGGAAGCGAAACAGGCCCAAGAGTTTGCTACCGAAAAGGTCAAGGTCTCATCTCGACACGTTTATATTTGTGATGGAAGCAGAATTAGTTACAAAAGATGATGCCCCTCACTGCTGCAGCTCTCTAACAGCGAGCTTTAGAGGAGCTTTTACCTTTACTACCATTATTCTCACTGTTCATAGTGGCAAAAGAAATATGGGTTCTCCTCTGGCCTAGTGGCCAGCTGCTATAAATTATTATTATTATTTTATATGCCACAGGATGTGGCATATAAATTAATGTCCCGAATAGAAACTGTCGTCCACCTACAAAACTGTGATTTCATTGGGAAAATCAATTGCTACAGTTCAATTTATTTCACGGGAATTTTAAGGATGACAGTATCTGTCGCTGCTGTGATATTGTTAAAACATTATTTCTTAATGTGGGATTCTTTCTAAAAGTGACCCAACTTTTCTTTTGTTTTTATTTCTCTGATTATTTTTCATTGTGAGATTATCTACCTACAATTAAAGATTTGAATTTAGTCTTTTTAAACATTTCCACCACTATCTGTGGAGGAGTTGTGCATTCGCGTAAAGCATCTTTGCTTATCTTATTTTCATTGTCTCTTTTTATTTCGCCCTCGCCGCCTCGCAGGACCAAACTGGGTCGCAACCCTCAACGCCGGCAAAGGGGGCGCCCATGCTAGCTACTATCACAGAGCCAACAAACAGGTACGGACATGGACAGCTTGACTACGAGGTTTGGTGTGCAACGCGCTAAGGGTCGAATCTGTGTCGCCAGATCCAAGTCGGGGTGGAGTTTGAAGCCAGCACCAGGACACAGGAGACCACGACGTCCTTCGGGTACCAGATGGAACTCCCAGAGGCCAACATGGTTTTTAGAGGTAGTCTAAGGTGCTCATAACTGAAGTTACGTACGGCGGAAAAAAACAACAAACAAATGCAGTGGATCAGCTTTCTTTTTTTTTTTTTACGCCCTTGTGTCCAGGTATGATCAACAGCCGGTGCATCATCGGAGGTGTGCTGGAGAAGCGTCTGACCCCGCTTCCTGCCACCCTGATCATGGGAGCCTTTGTGAATCACAGAGGGGACAAGCTGCAGGTCGGCCTGGGCGTCAACGTGGGATGACCCTCGGAAAAAGGACCGTCGAGACGTCAACGCGGAGAGCTGGGGTTTTTTTTTTGCGCTTTTCCAAACGCGCTGAACTTGAAGGGTGCACCACCCGCACCGGAACCGCTCCTGTTTGTTTAAGTCCACGTGTCTCACCTCGCAGCCTACCTCTCGATAACGAGGCGATGTTTTCTGATGACGGGGAAAGTTCTGGGCCAGAGGAATGGATGCGACTCCAGAGGGGGGGGGTGCGTCACCCGCTGCACCGTGACAGGTGAAAGGGAAATTGTACTGTATACTTAGAATAACAATTTTATACTGTAGGTAGTCATGAAGAAACATATAAAGATATAAAATAACAATACTTTGCTTCCCGTTTTAGTGAATTAACTTGAACTTATGTGTCGTGGATCATTCTGCGGGCTGTTTCTAAAAGAGAAATCCAAGAAATTAGGGTGTTTTGGATTTTTTGCTCAAGAATTAAGCTGCGAACAACAGCATTGAATAGAAATGTAACATTTTCATGGCATCTGTTATTCATGCATTTTGGACCCTTCCTTGGTTAAAATTTGATTCAATTTAATTCAATTCCGCCAGGATTGCCTGGTATTAAGAGGAACAAACTGTTCAGATGTTTAAAAATATTTGACATGAAGCTAATTTCAATGCTCAAATAGAATAGAGGCAGCAAGGTCGGGTCTGTATTAGTTCTTGTCAGCAGTTGAGTCCATTATGATATTAGGATGATCCCTAAAGAAACACGGGAGGAGCCAAGAAAAGGGATCTGAGGGCATCTATGCACTAATGGAGATTTGCCAAAAGAAGGCATATAGAAAAGAATCTGGCATTTCAGCCCCATTTAACAAATTCAAAATATTACAAAATCAGAAATGTGTGTTTTATTCAATAGGAGCATGGAATGAGGCGCAAGAGTGATTGTCCTTTTTTTCCTGACATGATTTAATAAAGATGTTATTTATGTCACGATCCTTGTCCTTGTGCCTGTTAAAAAAAAAAAAAAAAACAGCTGACTCACAGTCCCTCAAGCTTTTACGAGCACAAACTTTTATATATTTTGTTAGGATTTTATGTGATAGACCAACATGAAATAGTGCATAATAGTGGCGGTGGAAGAAAAAGGATTCACGATTTTCATTGTTTATCACAACTAAAAAGGTGAAACGTGTTTTTGAAGTCAACCCTGCTCTTCTCTGATACCTACAAATAGAATATAATGCTTTGGATTTAACTAGGGTCCCCCTGTGTGTTTCTATTAACCAGAGAAGGTTGGAGAACCTGTCACTATAGGACAACTATTCATAATGCACACCATAAATCTGGGTTTTATAGAAGGAGGGTCATGATGAAAAAAAATCAATAACAAGAAGCAAGTCATATGGTGGATGCAGCAAGCATGTGAACACTGAACACACCATCCCAAAACCTGAAATCATGCTGAGAGAATATAACCTGACTCCGCCAGATGGATTTGCTCCGCATATCCATCTGGAAACCTTCCGTTGAAGTAATTTTGGGAAGGGGCGAAAATACTGGTTAGCTGATTGGCCTATGTTGGTGATAGACGGGCCAAATAAACCAATCAGATCAACGAAGCATGTGACGTACTCGTCAACATGCTTTGTCGTCGCTTTGGTAATTCCGATAAAACTTGCTCGATAGCCGCGCTAACGCTAGTTTCATTGGCTGAAGCCGCCATGTTCTTTAGACTGAACTGTCGCGCTTATCGTTGCGTCACACCTCAACCCGCCTCAAAGTCAACGCTGATTGGACGTTCGTTTGGTGAACGGCTCCAAATTTTCTTTAACGGAGAGTAGCCAGACTGATCTGCGAGTGAAACCTTGAAAGCTCGCGAGATCAGGATGGTCTCACGAGGCTAGAGAGAATAACCTTTTAGGTATGATTTGATTGAATTTGACATTGCAAAGTGCCTTGAGATGACATGTATCATGAATTGCTATTATAAAAATAAAACTGAGTTAAACTGAATTAGGCAGGAACAGTGAAAATTAGCCGATCTTTGGGGAAAATGGTCAGAACTAAATTCAAGGAAGTCTTGAAAGAATATCTGTTGGCTGTGAAACACTTGAGGCCGAAGCCCAGAGGTCCGCCCTTACAACGGCGACCCTAAACATCCAGCCAGACCTACGATGCAGTGGTGCAGATCGAAGCACATTCATGTATCAGAGCGGCCCGGCTAACGATCAGGCCTAAACCCAACCAAGAATCTTTGGCAACACTTCAAAATTCATAAAAATATCCACTGACAGTCTCACTCCAAACTAACAGAGCTTAGTTTTTTTAGGCTGTAAATACTTCAAAATGTGTTTTACTCAGAGGGAAAGGATAGAAATATTGTACTTTGACATTTTCTAATAAAATTTTCTATTTTTTCCATCAGATAGAGGCTCAAACTAAACCAGAATAATGGATAAAAAAAAACATTCAACTGGTCAGAGGTTCCAAAGACGGATCAAATTTCCGCTCCTCTGCACATCTATGAACGGCTCGATCTTTTAAAAGAGGATAAATGACTATTTCTTAGCTTTTTCTCTAAGAGATTGCGTTGCATGATTCACTGCAGAAAAGAAACTATTGACCTCTACTTCTTCCTGACAAAAGCGAGCAACAGTGTTTTTCTATTTACACGAAAAAGAAAAAAAAAATAACACTGCAAAAAAAATAAAATCACTTAAGATTTTAATGTTTTTATATAAATTCTGAAATCATTAATATGCTTTACATATATACATGCGCAGAGAAAGGATACCTTCAGATATTTTGTAAACATTTTACTTCCTGACGCCGATATTGACCATAGTGTCCAGTATCTGGTGTCAAAAGGACCGAGGAGCAAACATGGAAGCTGTCTCTTATTTGTCCTTGAATAAAGAAGAAAAGAAGCTTTTTCCACCTTCGCCCCTCACTCTCAAAGACTTGCTTCTTTGGAGTCCAACAGTGTTCTCCTTCTCTCGCTGGTCTTCCTTCTTCTTCTCCTCTTCTCTTTGAAGCACCTGTTGATTGATGACGAAGCGCATGTCCTCCTGCAGTGGCACAAAATGGTAGATATTACAAATAGTTATAAGGTCTTGCTCAAAGATGCAAGGCTGAAGGAAATTATAGTTACTTTAGATTATACAAAAGTTGTTGCTACAAGTCAAGATCTCAAAAAAAGTTCTCCATCCATCCATTGTCTACACCCTGGCCCAGGCTGGCCCGACATCGCTGGTTGCGCTCCTCGGGCGTTGGCTTTGGGTCCTCCTTCCGGTACCACATGAAACTGGTACCGGAAGGTACCAGACTAATTCTTTGGCTAATTCTGGTGCATTTGCAGCAATGCTAATTAATGTGCTCTTTCCCTGTCAAATAAATAAATTAAATTAAATTAAAATATTCATTAATACACAAACCCAACCGCGGACAACATTTACTGCCTATTGACAGGCATAACGTTGCCACCTCAGCAAAAGAAAAATAGTGTTTAATTGGATAACAAGAAGAAAAGCTCATTGCATCAGGGATATATTTAGAACAATATCTAATTATTTCAAAATACATGTTCATCATGTCATCCCTAAAGCACTGTTTTTGTTACAGTTTAATACAATATAATAACTTGTAATGCAGTAATTCAGTTCTAGTTAACGTCATAATATTTTAAACAAACTTACAAGTTTTTACAAGCTCCTACCATATGAATATTTTACAGTAAGGCCTTGCACTGAAAAGTTTCCTTTTTTTTCCTGCATGTGTGTTTATGAACGCCGGTACAGATGTGTGGCTTCCTGCTATTCCTTTTAGAATAGATGTTATTATAGTCCAGATTTAAAACTTTAATGTATTGGCTGAACATGTCCAGAATAAAGTTTTTAATCAATAAGCACCGTCATACAGAGACTCACCTGCCAGGCTTCCAGCTCTTGGGACAGCTTCACCTTCTGTTTGATGGTGTTGAGAAGCTGCTGATTGAGGGAATCTTTCTCCTGGCGGACCTTAGCCAATTCATCCTCCAGAGAACTGGAGACAAAAAGTAACATTTAGCCTTCAAATATATATATATATATATATATATATATATATATATATATATATATATATATATATATATATATATATATGTTTTCAATAATATAAAGAAAGCAGATAAAAGAAAGTCTACTAGTCTAATGAAGGGCTTGATGGTGCAGCATCACCTGTAGCTCTGCTTTTCTGTGCTGCCTCTGAAGGGCTTGACTTCGTCCCTCAGAGACTCGAGCTCTTTTTGTTGAGACTGGAGCTGCAAGGGCAGAACATATATATATATATATATATATATATATATATATATATATATATATATATATATATATATATATATATATATATATATATATATATATATAAAAAATCAGTTTTCTTATTTGATATTTTTGGGAATGTTTTTAACGTGTCTATCAAAATCATTTTCCCATGGAACATAGTTGTTTTTTTGTTGTTGTTTTTATAACTATCCCACCCCAAGTGATGTGATTTCCTCTACTCTGGTGGCCTGTAGATTAATTTAAATCATTTCTGAATGTGAGTCTTAACTTATACCTCCTCCTTTAATGCTTGTATTTCTTCATCTTTGGCCTGGAGTGCAGAGGAGTGAGCAAGAAGAGCCTCTGTAGCCTATAAATAACAAAAACAAAAGTACAACACGCTGAAGCAGACTTTATCACCTTATGGTGGTTTCTGTGCCAGGTTTCCAATAATATATCAATATATATATATATATATATATATATATATATATATATATATATATATATATATATATATATATATATATATATATATATATATATATCAATAATGTATCACTTGTGAACATAAGTTAGTACCAGTGACTATTAATAAAAAGGATGTGAGTAGATGGTCAGAATTAGCAGACGGTCTCTGGATTCGACTGTAAAGTTTCCAGCGTGTGTGTTTCTGCGGGTACCTGGGACTGCTGAATTTCACTGAGCAGAGACAAAGGTTGTGTGTGCGTACTGTCCAGGAGGCTCTCCTCGCCCAGGTTCAGAGCTTTTTGTTGTAAAGAGTGATTCAAGGTGCGTAACTCAAACATAACCCCCTGCTCCTGCTCTATCTACGTACACACACACACACACACACACAACACACACTGTAAGAGTGAAGCAGGAGCACCGTGTAGGATCTTAAAGCAGTTGTGTTAGTTATTTCTGTTAGTGGTGAGTGGTTTTATTATTGGGCTAGCAGCAACTCTAATGCCTGATCCTCACTTCAGCTTCCTTCTCAGTCAGTTTAACGTGGAGTTGTGACAGTCTGTCCCTCAGTCCGTCTCTCTCCACACGGAGCCTCTGGCTGTCCACCTCTGAAGCTTTTAGCTGCGTCTCCATGTGCGACAGCCGCTCCTGCAAAACTCTGTTCTGTGTAAGAGGAACACAGGGAGGATGGTAAATTTGACATGCATTGATTCATAAAAGGAGGTTAAATTATGTTTATTTCACACTTCTGAATGTTTTTGATTTATTTTAGCATGTCAACCACTCGTGTGAATTTTATGGAGTTTTTATTTGGAGTTTTTAAAATGATGAAATGGGAATCAGCAGAACAATGTAAACCATTTGAAATTTAGGAATGATTGAAGCTCAGGTCTGAAACTTGCACTGAAATTTTTAGCGGATGCACCGCACCGATCAACTATCTGGATACTTTGACCTTCAGTCCTTTACCGTACAAAATATACAAAGTGCACAGCTGTGTTGTGAAAAGGTATTTGCCCCTTTACAGATCGCTTCAGTCTTTTATTATACTTTCTATTTGACATGGGTAAACGTTCCAGATCATCAAACTAATTGTAAAATCAAAATATACAACTGGTGTAAATTCAAAAAGGAATTTTTAAACAAAGATTTGATTTATGAAATGTAAAGTTTTTTTCCTATTCACAAAAGAAGGCCACAAAAAGGAAGCACAACATCTAAAGCAGTGCAGGCTTCACCCGGATCACTCTCGCTAAGCATTCGTGATTAAACAATAAGGTCAAAAAGCACAGCTGAGGTTTGCAGAGAAACTGATAAGAGGAAAAATTGCTTGTCAGGTTTGCTTTTCATCTCATCTGGCTTGAACATCATTTTGCAAAAACAACATCAGACCATCGCTCATACAGAGCAGTGGTGGTGTGATAGTCTGGGCTTATTTCGCTGATTCAGGACCTGTACGACTTGCAGTACTTGAGGAGCCACGGATTCTGACTTTTACAAGATAATTAAGATGATTGATTGGCCATCAGTCACTTTAAGGTCGAAAATCCACCAACAGGTCCACCACTGATTGGCTTGAAATAAATAAATATTTAAGTCAAAGTCTGGACCTAATCGGATTAAAGGGTTGTGGCATCACTTGAAACAGGCCGTTTGTAAAACTCTTTAGTGCAGTTAATAAATAGTGATGGAAAAGACTCGTTGACAGTCATTGTAAATGCCTGGTGGAAGTTGTTTAGAGGACTATTATTATTTTTTATTACTTATTAATTTATTCTAATCTTCTTATAATATTAGTTTGATGATTTGAAACATTTATCTGGGAAAAAACAAAAAACATGAGAAATCTGTAAGCAGGAAAATACTTTTTCACAACACCGCAGTCAAACAGTAGTGAGAAAACTCTAATAATACCTCAGCTTGGATATTTTCTAATTGCGTGAGGCTGATGTTTCGGCTAAACGATGAATCCTCCATCTCTTCTCTGAGGGCGCGGAGCTCAGTCCTCAGGGTGTGCTCCAGTGTTACAGCCTGGAAACGTGTGGGAGATGCGAAGCTGTGAAACCTGTTTGTCTGCATAGAAGGCAAAAATGTTCATACAATGTGACTCAGCACACGGGGCAAACAATATCCAACCTCAGCCAGCTGTTCCACCAGCCTCTGGTTGTGATTGGCCAACTGAGTCATCTGCTCGCTGTCATCTTTTCGCCGGTCCCGCCCCTCGCTGTGGTATTTCTCCAGCTCGGCCCTCAGCAAAGCTAAATCTGCAGCGAGCTCTGACTCCTTCTGCCCAGACTCCAGCTCGTTCATCTCCAGCTTCCTCTGCAGGACGTGCTTCTCCTGCTGTAAAGCCTGAGACAACAAACTGCACATTAACCCACTTTATGACATCGATAAGGAGTGTATAAACATCAGCAGAGCCGGCCCAAGGCAGAAGCTAAACAAGCCGCTGTATGTGGCTCCCAAACCGTCAGGGGATTTTAATACAGACGGCAGATTGAAAAAATGTTGATGTTTGTTTAGAGAGAATGACAACACTGAGCTGATTTCAGCATATGAAATTAAACACCCATCCCTCCAACTTATTCCGCTTATCTGGGGTCGGGTCGCGGGGGTAGCAGCTTCAGTAGGGAGGCCCAGACGTCCCTCTCCCCAGCCACTTGGGCCAGCTCCTCAGGAGGAACCCCAAGGCGTTCCCAGGCCAGCCGGGAGACATAGTCCCTCCAGCGTGTCCTGGGTCTTCCCCTGGGCCTCCTCCCGGTGGGGCGTGCCCAGAACACCTCACCAGGGAGACGTCCAGGAGGCATCCTGACCAGATGCCCGAGCCACCTCAACTGGCTCCTCTCTATGTGGAGGAGCAGCGGCTCTACTCTGAGTCCTCCCCGGATGACTGAGCTCCTCACCCTATCTCTAAGGGAGAGCCCAGACACACTACGGAGAAAACTCATTTCAGCCGCTTGTATCCGGGATCTCGTTCTTTTGGTCACGACCCAAAGCTCGTGACCATAGATGAGGGTAGGAACGTAGATCGACCGGTAAATCGAGAGCTTCGGCTTTTGACAGACCGGTACAGCATCTTCTTCACAGCAGACGCTGCACCAATCCGCCTGTCGATCTCCCGCTCCATCTTCCACTCATTCGTGAACAAGACCCCAAGATACTTGAACTCCTTCACTAGGGGCAGCACATCCTCCCCAACCCGGAGGAGGCACTCTACCCTTTTCCGGTTCAAGACCATGGTCTCGGATTTGGAGGCACTGATTTTCATCCCAGCCGCTTCGCACTCGGCTGCAAACCGCTCCAGTGAGAGCTGTAGATCACGCCCTGATGAAGCCAATAGGACCACGTCATCCGCGAATAGCAGAGACGCAATCCTAAGGCCACCAAAGCGGATCCCCTCAACACCTTGGCTGCGCCTAGAAATTCTGTCCATAAAAGTTATGAACAGAATCTGTGACAAAGGGCAACCTTGGCGGAGTCCAACTCTCACCGGAAACGAGTCCGACTTACTTATTAAATTTTTTAATATTGCATTTTTTAAATTAAAGGGGACATATGCTTTTCAGTCCTTCCTTTTCACATTGAAATCATTCAGTTGTGGTCTATAGAAAGTGGAACTCCAATTCTTCTGAAATCCTCTTCAATTTACCCTGACGTACAATTGTTAAAAAAAATGTATAAAGATATCTACACAACCGCTGGACAGACTATATTAACATTTTTGCATTCCCAGAGACTCCAAGCGCACACCAAAATCCATTTTAAGGGCTGAAAAAATGGATTTTGATTATGTCCCCTTTAAGGTTTTATGGAATGGGCGAGTTTACTTAAAGTTGGAGTTGAGTTAACTTTTTTGAGTGCTTTCACAATGAAGTTGTTTTTATGGTTCACTTAATTTAACACAAACTGTATTCCTTTGAGTTCTTTGAGTCTCATTATTTTTAGATTCTTGATTAAGTTTAACCAAAAAAAAAAAGCCAAAGATTCCCCATAGCTGCTTAACTGTTTTTGAATTATCCTATTGAGTAGTCTCGCACTACTCATATGGTAACCTTTCTGTACATATAAAATGTTTTTTTTTCTTTTGGTTTGCTGCTATATTCCTGACAAACGACAAATACTTATAATGTTTCTCTTTTTCCTTCTGTTTTTACTTGCGACAAAATTTCCCTCAAATTTATGTTGTGAATGTACAGTTCAATGACAATAAAGTCCAAGTCAAGCCTGTTTTTAATGTCCATTTGTCTATTTTAGAGAACAGTGGAGCAGAAATCTTTCACAACAGCAGCTGTCTGGGTCTAAATGGTGGAAAATATATTGCCTCTTGAACAAATAATAGGTTATAGATTTTTACAGGCAGCAGTTTGACCCGAATGTTGGACTGAAATGAAAAGAGCCTCGTGATACTTTATTTACAGTGTAGCATTAATAAAAAATTATAATAATACTTGGTCAAACATTAGGATAGTTAATGGAGAGACATGACCTAAATCACATAAATGCCCGTCTACTACTAAACAGATGAGTTACATGCATTGCTGGAAGCTAAACACTATGAACTTGTTCTCTCATAAGGAGAAACCTGCACCCAGGGCCAGATTTAAGAGGATTTGGGGTGCCAGGGCTGCTTTATTTTCTTCTTTTGCCTATAAAAATGACAATAAAGTGATAGCTTGATACATTCTTTATTGGTTTCATTGCCTTAGAAGGTCTTGACCTAATGAAATTAAAGTTTTCCTCAAAACTTCTTTACATTCCTCTGTTCTGAAATATTTCACATAATTATTTCAAAGAAATGTCTACATAGATCCATTAGCAAAGGAAGAGAGACCCACAATGTTACACACAAAGAAGCAGATGTGGGGGACGCACCTGAACTTTCCTGGGGCTTGGTTTTTGAAACTGGAATTAATAAATGCCATTTGTTTGATACACAAACATCTAACAGTGATACGGATCTCAAGTATTGAACATGTTTGGTGAATAAACACTTATTGCTAATTTTAGGCTGAAGGGGATTGTGCATCTTTCATCTTTTTTTAGTAATTATTTAGTCTGTAGATTCTGTTCCTTCTTGTTTCTTGTCATTATTTAGTATTGTGTTCATTGTGGATTTGGTTGGTTTATTCTTGTTTATGTAAGATCCTTACTTTCCTGCCTTTCTTCGGTTCAGTTAGTGCGTTTATTTAGGCCAATTCTGTTTATCCATTGTGGTTTTGTATTATTGTTTGGTTATGTTTCCCCTCAACGTCATTGCACCCCGACTCCCTCAGCTTCTCACCTTCATTTCAATCACCCGTTGTCTCCCTATTTACTTCCACCGGCTCTCCTGCTGTCTTCTCTATTCCTTCCCTCCCCATTCAAACCACTGGCTCCTCTTCCTCCTTGTCGGATGCTCAGTTATGCTACGGCCTGTTTCTGGTCTGCTCCCTGTTTTATTCCTGGTCCTTGTCCTCGCTTACCCTGTCTGTGATTTTTGCTATCTGTATTTATAAATTATTAATTCATTCATTATTACTCTTGTCTGCCCTTTAGTCCATCTACAACTCCACACGTGTTGTTCAGGTGTGAGTTTGACCCAGTCTTTAACATAATCTCTTCAAATCTGCTAAAAAAACAGACCCACTGCATGACGCTCTCCCCTCCTAACACCTCTGTGGGTGTTTTCAGGGCGACTTGCAGCACCATTCACCTTTACCATTCCTCACAATATGTAGTGCTTGTGAGGAAACCTAAAGAGTTGCATTTTGGGTCTCATCTGACAAGACTGTATTCTCGACTTGCACTATTTACCTGGCTTGTCCAAATGTCTGTCCATCCGTCACAGAGCATTGCAGAGGACAGACAACCATGTATTGTATGCACACTTTCTGACTTAGGGGTAATTCAGTGAAGCCAGTTAATTCAGCCAAAAGGTTTTTGGACGCTGGAAGTAAGCGTGCCTGGAAAGAGCCAACGCACACACAGGAAAAACATGCGAAAAAAACAGTTGTTGTGGCTTTGCAGCGACAAGGTCCCTTGGCCTCTTGACCAAATGTTTACATTTCAATCAAGCTGCAAAATGCTTCTCAACTGTAGTGGAGTCTTGTAGACACTAGATGTAGTTTTGTGAAAAATCTGTTTATGCCTATTCCAGGTATTTTCTGAAAATCTGGGAAGAGTGATGCTTGGCTCTTAAACAATAGTTCTGATCTTTTTTATTTCTTTCACCTTCCTGGTTACAGCCATTTTGGTGGATAGATTGGTAATAGGGAAAAGTTTTGTCAGTGCAAATTCTCAGTCGTCTGGTCCAAGGCTGAAAAAGGAAGGCTCAATTTCTCAAAAAAAGTTTTTTCTCTTAACTTTCTCAGTTAGAAGCTGAGAAATATTTCCATAGGCCATCAATCAGGACTATTTTATTAAGTAGTAGTAAAAGAGGGCAGAACCCCTTTTTTTAAAAAAAAATTACGGATTTCAGCTTTTTTCATGGCTCTATGCCTTTTTGCAGCTTCTTTTCTTTTTCTGTATAACAAAGTTTCCAGTGTCCTTTTTGCAAATAACATGATTAATGTTTAAAGTTGCTTTTTTATCCCTATGTATTTACAGATTACTTGGGTTGCTCCTGAACACTGATGTGACTTTTCACGTTAGTGGCCTCATTAGAAACATATTTACTGAGGAAAACATGTTAAATTCCTGTTTTCCCGCTGTAAATCGGTTGTTTTAGAGAGCAAGTTTCACTGCATTTTACCCAGAAAACAACATTCAGAATGAATGTTGAAATGATCGTTGAATGTTTTCACAGAATATAAGCTCAGATGCCATGACACAACATAACGCGCTCTATTGCAGCAAGCTTTCATTCCAGACCTATTGGTCACTATTGGTGGATCAACACTGGGTAAAAACAATTTCTATTTTAGGTGGGGAATGAGTTTGATGATTGTTGGACCAGCACACACTTAAAACCATCACATCTATTTCAGCTGGACTTTTTCCTGTTCATATTTAGAGATAATATCTGACTCTTTGCTGTTATGTTTTGTTTTTTTTAAATTAGCCCAGAGCTGTAATCTCCTCACCTCCACCTCTCTCTCTCTGTGGCGCAGAGTTTCTGCCAGCTCCTCGTTCTTCTCCAGCAAAGCCTGGCCCAGCTCCGCAGCCAGTATCAGGTCGGTCTCTATCGCTCCCCTGCCATCCCCACCCTCAGGGGGGGACGAGGCCGACTGCAGGGCAAAGGAGAGAGACACCGAAGAGGACGAGGAGAGAGGAAAGAAGGAGTCTTCCAGGCTGGGCGAGGGGAGGCTGTTTTTCCTGGGAGTGAACATGACTGACGCTTGTTGGCTTTGAAGGGATTAGTTTGAAACCATGACCTCCTTGGCTGGTGGATGACTTGCCCAGAGTCAGACAGGTGCAGGACGGATACCCATCCCTCGTGCTTTCATTCAGTTTCCCCACTGCATTCCTCAGTCCTTCAGAGCTCCTCCTCTTCAGAGACACATCTGTAAGAAAGCCACACAGAAGCTCTTAGAAAGGCTTAGCGTGACAACTTGTTTTCTGCCGATACAATCTAATGACCTCACACAAGGAGGTCTTTTGTCTGGCTGGTGATTTGGTTACTCGGACCAGAAAAAAAAAAAAACCCAGCTCCTCTATTATCATTGTTCTGGCTCCCCTCCCTACATTCCACAGGCTGTGCGAGCAGAGCGTTTCAGCCCTGAGCTGAGAGGAAAGGCTTCGGGAACAATTACGACCAGAAAAGATTGTGTTTTCATTTCTACCCACTTTAATGAACGTGATGCTGTTCTAACACAAATTTCATTCAAAACGCCATTTCCCCTATGAGGTCATCCGGCCGACTCTTTGACGAAACGCTCTAGTTTCACCTGCCAAAGCCATTAAATACATACATCTTCCCAGTTAAATCACTTTAAAACTTATTTTAAAGTGTAAATAATATTATTCTATTATTCTAAAAAAAACTTCTTCTGGGTAAAAGAAGCAGAAGCTGTCTTACCTGCTGGTTCTCAGTCACCTCCGGCCAACAGGAACACTCTGTCTGTTTGGTGTTGTGTGTGTGTGTGTGTGTGCACATTTTGTCTGTGTGTCCGGGAATATTTGCGCAAGAGAGGCTCAGCTGGTTTCCCTGGCAGTGGAAACATACGGTATGTAAATACAAGCTGAGGGCCACGCCTCCTCCTGAGCTACAAAGGTGTAAAGGAAACATGCAGAGAGTCAGAGGCAGATAAAGCAGGTGCTGCTCGGACATCTAGTGGCTGAGCAGGGATGTTAAAAGGTAGATTAACTTCGAGCAACTTGGTGTCTAAAACTGCAGGTTTGGTATAGAGCAGTGTTGTAGTCAAGTCACTATGCCTCGAGTCCGAGTCCAGGTTCGAGTCACCAGTGTTCAAGTCCGAGTCAAGTCCAAGTCATTAAAAAAAAATCTGAGTCGAGTCCGAGTCGAGTCCACTACTCATCCGAGTCAAGTCCGAGTCAAGTCACTATTGATCCAAGTTCGTTGTAGGAACATGCCGTGACGTGTGATGTATGACATGAATCAGTAACATTCCAATGCACTATTAACTCTTTCGCTGTAGTTACCCTTGGTTTTACTCGGTAAAACTACCGCTTTTTCCAAGTCTAAGACGTCTCCTAACCGTGGTTTTTAAACATTGTTGTTATGGAACGTGCAACAGCGACTCGAGGTACGCTGATAGGCCGCATATGAAGGATGTTATAGCCGCAAGCGGCGTCGATCGGCCCTCGCAGCCAAGCGCACTCCGGCCTATTGGCCACCGCCGCGGCTCTGGCCGGCGGGCGGGGTTCGCTCACCGCCGCGGCTCCGGCCGGCGGGCGGGGTTCGCGCACCTCCGCGGTGCCGGCCGGCGGGCGGGCCGCCCGCCACCGCAGATGCTGTCACGCATTTTCCTCGCCCGTCCACCGGGCGATTCCCACAAACGCGTTCGGCAGCGTTCCCCCATGACTCACAACAAATCTGGTGTGGATCGGTCGTTGCAGAGAGGAGATACAGCCGTTGGATAATGATAATGCATTTGGCCACCGGACCGGACTAAATTGTTCGGCGGGCCGGAAAATTTATACCGATTCCTGGACGGTGACTACAAACAGAAAAAAAACGGCTGATGACGCAATGAACGCCGAGCAGGAGAAAAACATCGACTTACCTTTCTATCAACTCAGCCCGTTTCCCAGTCTTTCTAAGCCCTCGACACTCAATCCATCGTTTGAGCTGAATGTTGGTATGTTGTTCCATAGTTCTACCAGTAAAAGGGGCGCCTGGACATCCTCTTGTGAAAGTTTAACAGCTGTAAAGTCGATCATATCGTTGTGTCTGTTGCATGTGTAACGGCTGGTTGCTACGTGCGCTCTCACACTGTTTGCCCATCCTTAGCGGCAAGGGGCGTTGCTCATGAGATGGTGACGTCACGTGCGCGGTACGACATTTAGATATTAAAATCATACACCAAATAATATTCTAATGACATATTAAAATTATAGCCTAATGATATATAAAAAAAGTCGAGTCTTTTTCTCAATCTCCGAGTCAGAATGATCTGAATGTAGGAGTCCGAGTCCAAGTTCGAGTCATCAGTGCGCAAGTCCAAGTCAAGTCACGAGTCTCTAAATTTAGCTAATGACTCGGACTCGAGTTCGAGTCTCGGACTCGAGTACTACAACACTGGTATAGAGGGATGAGGATAAACGAGGACACAAATATGGGTCTGTTAACTGCAATCTGCCCCCCACCACCTCCTCCTCCTCCCATCCTGTTTACCTGCTTGGAGGGTTTCAAAGAGGCTCTCTGTTCATTTATGAGAAGGGGGCAGGGAGATTGCAGAAGAGAGGGGAGCTGACACCCCACCTCCTTTCAGGAGTCAGCAAGCAGAAAAAAAAAAGGAATAAAAAGCTAAGCAGGAAGCCTCATCGGTCATAAACCACGCTTTTTGTTTTGTTGTCGTGTTTTCTTTGTGCTGACATGGCGTTCAGACTCATCTTCGCTCTCTGTGCGATGCTATTCCTGGCAGTCTGCGAAGCTGGAAAGCAGATGCCCAAACTATCAAACAAGAAGCTCTGCGCCGACTCCGAATGCAGCCGTAAGTAGCAACAGCTTCTGTTTCTGCCTTTCTCAGCTATAATACCGATTATGTTATCTAACAATTGGAACAGATGAAAGAGAATGGCTGAGCTTTTAAAACAAATGTGCATATAGATTAAAAAAAAATACTGTTGTGTGTCGGTTGTTTTGCACTTCTGTAAAGCCAAAATTGAGTGTCTCAGAAATGCTGCATAAGACAAAAATTGTTTTATTGTAGAAATCACATGGACGATTGTTAATAAGACAAAAGAAGGTCATTGCCAAATAACCCAGACATTCACATATTGCTGAATCCAGGCATATGGATGAAAAGTTGAGTGGAAGGAAAACGGTGCACATGCAACAGGAATTGCATGTGTTATGCGCCATAGCACAGAAAGGATTAGGAACCAAAGCCCGTTAGTTTAGGAGAGATTCATAAGGTGAGGACATACATAAAGAATCCTTTATTGTCACCATGTGCTACTGTGGCGAAATTACCTTTAAGCCAGACACTAGCTCAGAATGTACAGGGAAAAAAAGTAGACAGAAGACTTATTTACAGGGTTTCTGATCCTCTCCATGCCACATTACATTTATGCTGTAATTCATACAGAAGGAACCCGAACTAAGTACTGAGTGCATATGTAGATATGCTTTTAAGTAGGTCCCCATTTCTGTGTTAAAAATCCTTTTTATTGGTCTACTGTGATATTCCAACCGTCTGACAATAGCAAGCCGTAATCAAAGTTAACAGACATAAAAGCTTGAAATATATCACCCTGTGTATATTTATTAGTTTTAGTTTTTGAATCTAATTACTAAAATGAAATGACCTTTTGATGATTTTTAGATTTTCTGATATGTATCACTATTACAGACCTGAAAATCTTCCAGACCCCCAGAAATCTTATACTATATGCTCCTACAGATCCAATCCTGATTGCCCGTGCGCTGCAGGACTACTACCCTGGAGACTGCAGGTTCATCCCCATCCGGCAGGGGCAGCTCGTCTATGTTTATGCAATGCTGAAGGACAGAGGGAATCTCTTCTGGGCTGGCAGTGTGAGTAATAAATAATCAAATTAATGCAGGAGGAGTTAGGTCTTAATAGATGTAAAGTCTGGACAAAGTTTATGATGATGTTGGTTAAACCTAAGACATGATCATATTTAATATCTGTGACATTTAGGAATACAACTTTGCACTGCTAATTGAAAGGTGGGATATAATTCAAAAACACTGAAAGGCAAATTCACTTTATATCCATATATGCTGTTACAGAAAACAAATGGGGTTGCAGTAAAGTAGATACTTTGAAGAGATGAAAGACAGGTTGAGTTGAGAATAAAATGGGTTATGGTAGTCTACTGCAAACTGTTGGGGCAACAAAAGGCTGCCAGCAACTTTTAACCCATCAGAATATCTTGTTTGTGGTCATTTTATTTTTTTTCAAGTCTGATGAGAAAAAAACAAATTTTTAAGACTGTTTAAAGTTTTTTTAAAAAAAAGAAAAAAAAGAAAAGAATAGAAAACATCTTTATTCTCCAGTCTTGTTGTGTAAGGAGACTCTTGGCTTGCAAACAAAACTGTTGACATTTAATTGAAATGTGAAAAGGCTTGTTTCTGAAATGTAGAATCTGATAGAGTTTTTTCTTCACCAGTTTTTATGGTTCCAATCACAGTGTACAAATGTACGCCTTAGTCAGCCTTGGGGCATGTCAACAATTACAGGGGCCAAGGACAACCAAGCAAATACTGGCTGCAGAAGTCTTTCCATCCAAGCCTTCAATGTTCCAAGTAAACACATGCAAGCTCCAGGTTGAGTCAAAAATCAAAATGTGCTTTGCCTGAATCATGTCCTAAGTCTTATATGACTAAGTTAAACAGAAATTTAATTTGATTACATGATTACAGAGCAGGCAAAAATATATTTTTACACACACACACACACACACACACATATATATATATATATATATATATATATATATATATATATATATATATATATATATATATATATATATATATATATATATATATATATATATATATATATATATGTGTGTGTGTGTGTGTGTGTGCGTGTGTGTCATGGTACAGTCAAGTTGGTAGGTTGAGTAGTTTTGACATGGATTGGATAGCTTTTGTTTTTAATGAAATCATCAGTTGAAAGCTACATTTTAGCTTTTACTCAAGTTATCGTTGTATGACGTTTAAAAAAATTTGATGATCAGAAACATTTATATGGGAGAAGAAAAGCAAAAATACAAAAATATCTGTGAAGGGACTTAATACAAAAACAAGCCACTTCTCTAAAACACCAACAGACCTGACTTGTGGCATAGTTAAGGAGCTCTTGGGGGCCCCCTGCTGGTTAGGAAGCTCTAAGCAGCTGTTTAGTTTGTGGCTTGGACGAGGTCTGTAGATCTGTTAGTTCTGTTTCCCCCTTCATGTTACAGAAGAAATTAATTAATATATCAAACTAGCTTGTTTATTCAGTGGAAAATAAAAAAAATGGCTTCTGGTAATCATACAATGAATTATGCTGGACACATTTTAAGAAGTCCCTATTAGAAATAAAAACTGTAAAATAATGTAACAATTCCCAGACATAGATTTTAGGGCTATAAAAAATGTCTGATGTGATAGAAAATCTAGTTAATCAGTTAGCATCATCTGGATCCATAGTTTTCAAACGGAGGAGGTACATGGGCTGCCTATAGAAGAACTCAGAAGACATTTTGGTATTTTTTGCTAGGTAAATTTGATCAAATTAACAGTAATATAGAGCTAAAAATGAAAAATTTCCAGCAAATTTGTCTGTGCCTTGTCAGAATTATTCTTGCTTTCCTCATAAACAGAAGTGGATGACAGTGAACCAACAACAAGGACTAGTGGCTATTTGTGATGTGTTTGATAACCAGTGCAATTTATTAATTCATCTGCCCTTTCTCAAGGCTAACTACAATAATAATAATAACAATAATAATTAATAATAATATTAATAATAATCTTTATTGTCATTGCAACATACATTCTAATTAAATTTGTTCTCTGAATTTAACTCATCCCCTTGGGGAGCAGCAGGCTGCTCCTGTGCAGCGCACTGGAACTTGACAGCAATGTCTTTATGTCAATATGTTGCACATTCAAACACTGAAGGAATATGTTCACTAAAGGAGGTTGCAACGAACTAGTCCACAAGTGCAAATATTACTTTCTACTTCAGCTACCACTAAGTTTTAAAGACAGGGCAGGTTGGAGGTTGAAGTTGCTGATGGACTTACACATTTTCAGCTTAAAATTCGGACTTTAAGAGAACTTTCTGTTGATTTTTCTAACGTCAAACATAGAGATCGACATTTCTGAGTAAAAATGAAACTCATTGAAGCATGTCTTTCAACCAGACATGCGACATTAATGGAAAATAGTTATTCAGGATTTTTTATGACATCCCTCAGCACACTAGAAGACGCTGCGTTAGAATAACTGAATACTGTAGTATTCAGAAGAGTTGGAGTTCACTGAGATGATTCGAGTAATAACATCTTTGAGAAGCACTGACTTAGATATTGTGTTACTGCAGGTGCAAAGCACATATTATGGAGAACAGGAGGCTCGCATTGGTCACTTTCCCAGCAGCGTTGTGGAGGAAACACATGCTCTAATGCCAGCAACCACTGAAGTTAAAACTACCGTAAGTAGTTTTTTGCCTTACACAAATTAATGTATCTATTATTTGACAACTTCTTTTAATTTTACTGCTTTCCTTCTTTTTAATCCAGAACTGGGACTTCTACTGCAACTGATGCTGAAAAGACACACACACATGAAATAACAACAACACAAAACAGCTTTTCTTGACATCGAATTATGATCTAATCCAATTTAGCTCAAATCAGCATTTAAAGGAAAAAAGAAAATATCACAAAATGACTTTTATTGGAATCTGTATTTGTATTGTGGAAGCTTTCTCAGATGAAGGCTTTGATTACATACTGATTATTAATCAATGATGTATTATTGTTATTTTCCTTCACTTGTGATATGTCACACATCTCTCTTATGCTTTTCTGTGCTCTTGTTTTTTACTATCTAAGTGAGATTTAGGTGCCAACTTTACACAACAGGACTTTGTAGAATTCAATAGGATTTCGTGCAAAAATTAAATAAAAAATATGCATAACAATTTTCTGTACTTTTCTGTATCCAAAGGAAATTGAAATCACCTTTATCTTAAATTAATTAGAGTATAATTTTCCTGTCAACACTAACTGAGACACTTCAGCATTCAGTGCTTTTCACTTTGGGGGTAATAAACACTTCAACAGAAACTATTGGCATGCTTCATTACTCCTGTTGGTTGTACTAAAAGATGTGTCATTGACAAGCAATAATAGCCATTTAAAGATTATGTAAAAAAAAAAAAAAAAAATCAGCGGCTATGTCAGAACTGTATAGTGTTTTAAGGGTGATCTTTGCAAGAGAGTTTGTACCACCCTTTAAGATAGTGAAACACAGTTATTTTAAAGGAATTAACTTTTTGTATTAATCCCGGTCAGATTTACATATAGGCCACCTGGATTCATAAAATTATCAAACCAAAAGTGTAAAGTATGAATATTTCTTCTCTTAAATCCTTTTTTCAAGACAATGTCAAGTACCAAGTATTTTATTCTCTGGCAGTTATTCAGTGTGGTTTTGACAAAAAAAAAAAAAAAAAAGCTTGTCAAATCCTCTCAGTGTTGACAATGAAAGAGTTAGAATAATAATAAAAACACTCAAAGGTTGTCACTGTGAGGCCTAAACAGTTAAGCAGCCATACTGTTCGACTTCTGCTGTTGTGTGAAGTTATACTTTCAACAGAAATAAGGACGAAATAACCATACAAATTTGAGTTTCTTTGTTTATTCTAACTATTGTTTTCTATGTTAACATGTCAGCAGTCACAGCCAGTTTAACAACAACGGTGTTGGGTTCACAAGTAAAAATGCACTCACTGTCGATTACAGAACACATTGATGAGAATGGCTCTTGTGCTCATCCTTTACACTGCAACCTACTCCTGCCTGCTCTTTCTCCATTTGGCGCTCTCTCCATTTGGCGCCAACCTGGCCCTAAGTTTTTCTGTGGCTTTTTGAATAAAAAAAACAAAAAAAACAAGGGATCCCACAGATGCTCCTCCTCCTCTCTCACAGAAACCAGGGCCGTTATCACACAGAAAACAGAGCAAAGCTGGAATTTCTGTAATGAGTCAGACAATGTAAGTCTTAGACATCATTTTTTCCCCACCAAACCGAGCAAACTGGCTTCCCAATGGTTGGTTTGGTCTCCTCAATGCGGAGCTTTCTCAGGCTTTGTGTGATATTCACACACCTGGTGAAGGAAAGGAATATACTGGGAACAATTTAGGTAGATTTGTGGATATTTTTACCAAAAATAGCACTATGATTAAAAAAAAACGCATTTTCTGGAGCTTAATATAGAGATAGTTATATAGGCTCCAATTTTTGGTCCAGAGGTAATTGTCTTCAAGACCCATCACTTACTATAAGTAGTTAGCAGGTTAAGCATGTATTTTTTGTTTAGTTTTTTTTACTTGCCTGACCTATTTTGTGAGCCAAAATGCCAACATATAAACCAGTAGCAGTGGGTTAGTACTAAATTAGTTCCACAGCTGTCAGAGGGCTCTACATTTTTTGTTTCTGTGTGCCATCTTCGAAGGAGATGGGAATGCTGCGGTCTGGCCCGGAAGACGACCGAGGCGCCGCGATTATCAGCACGCCGTCGGAAGACAGATTGGAGGTGATGTCGGCCCCTAGCACGCCGGAGGGAAGCCTATACTTCCTCAGAAACTCTCTCGACACAAAGCCGTGATCATCCTGAAAGCAGAATTAGAGCGTTAGAGAAGAGGCAGCTGGAAGTTTTCCCTCAAATCTCGGCAGTCTCTCCTGACCTGTCTCTCCTCGTGTTTGGCCACGACCGTGATGAAATCGTCGCTGACATTGACGGACAGCTCGTCGGGGGAGAAGTGCTTCACATCCAGATAAATGACAAAGCGGTCCTTCTCCACCCGCATCTGTGCAGAAAATGTGTTAGAAGCAGCAAGTTGCTGTTTTCGTCTCAACGCAATCCCATCTGTTGCACTTAGGACTCTGACTAAAAACCCAAACATTTCACAAATGTGATTGGGAAACGCAGAGTTAACACCTTGAAATGATCGAATTAGTCCCATTAAAAGGTAAACTAAACAGCGCTTTACCTCACTGTGTCCATTTTCCGGCCAGTTGAACCAGCGCATGAACGAAGGCCTCATCCACGGGAAGGACCAGGAGAAGGGCCCCATCAGTGGCCAGTCAGCGAGCGGCTCGGCCAAGGAGAGGTCAGAAAACCGGCTTGGGAAAGTGCGGCGGTACCAGGGGTACTGAATGGGAATATCCATAGTGGGAGTCGGAGAATGTTGCAAGCTCAGAGCTGGTCTAACTCGGCTTAAGATGGGTACTGCTCAGCAGTCCTACGCTGCATTTATAGGCCTTTCCCTCCCAACCCATCCACTCCTCTCTAACCTCCCATGCCAACACTGGCAGCGAAACTGCGCCAACAGGCTGATCTCTCTGGAACAATGATGTCAACAGTTTGCCCCTCCATCGCCCTGACTGTTTCCTCTGTCCGATTGTTGTCCCCCCCACCCCACCCTACCCCGGCACAATTTTTCTCTCTCTCTCAGTCATGAGAGGACACTGGCAGGGAATATTGCTGATACCTCCAAGCTTATGCCCCAGGAAATACCCCTAACCGGTGTGGGAGAGTTTGTTTGGCGAATAGCTTACAGAGTATTAGCCAGCGGTCCTCCATGTGCCAGAAGCTTAGATCTGTGTGCAGAGTGGATGTGGGGTTGAATGAGAACTGATGAGTTTGTATGGGGCAGCATTAGATGAGTCTTTATCTGCATATCATTTTTGCAATGAGCTCAGATTTTAAAAGATGAATCCCATGCCATTGGTTGTGCCATCTGAAAGGTATTTGACCCCTCAGAGATTTCTTCTGTTCTGGCTTTTTTGTCTTGATAAAACATTTCAGGTCATCATACAATGAGTAAAAATAGAAAAAGCAAACTTCAAAAAATTATGATTCCATTTATTAATGAAAGAAATAGTTATAGATTATAAACCAAAACCAATCCCGACCTTAATTTTAACCCTAAACCTAATAACCAGTTGTGTCATCCTTGGCAGCTTCATCTGGTATTTTTTTTTACTTTCTTTTACATCACATGGAGTAACTTTGGCCTTCTCTTTTTGGCAGAATTGCTTTAATTCAGCCACATTGGAAAGTTTATGAATAAAAAAAAACTTACAAAACATTATAAGATTGTTGATCCATCTTTTAATCTGGTCATTTAAAACCATTAATCAATGTTATTCAATCCACTTTTAATTAAAGAGTCACTTTAACCTGTTTTGGGTTGACAACCTATAGTGACTTCAGGGTCAAATAATTCAACCCTCTGGGAGCTTATTCATCAAAAGGCTGAATCTGGATCAACTCGGTAATAAAAACAAGATACACTAAGCGGTTTTTAACACAGCATATCTAACCGGCCAATAACTAACATTTGAAACCATTAATTAATAATGCTGTGTCAAAGGAATTAACTCTGAAGTCAAACAAGTCTCAATAACCAGTATATCTTTAAATATTAAACGTACAATGTAATAGATATATTTTATTACTTTCTGTACTTCCGAAACCTTTCATAATCCACTGTGGGTTTTATTTATTTATTGAAATCATTTATTTATTCTATCTCAAAAAGATAACAAAAACGCTTTCCGTTGATGTTTTAACTTCCGGTGTTGTGCGCAACAACGGTCCTTCCATCGTTGCTATGGTGACGTCTCCCAACATCCGCGTCAAAGAGTTAGTTTAAACTTAATCCGTAGCTGCTTCAAATACTTTTCTGTCTACAGAAATGGACTTACCGGCCACGTATTACGGTCCGCTCGATAGAAAGAATCCCGTTCTTTCAGGTTTCAAACGAGAAACGGAATCATTTATAACGCTTATGAAACAAGTCACCTCGACGACGGGCCGCGACGGCAGCTCGTTTGCCAAAGGGTAAGAAAGTGATGAACCGTGATGACATTACGCACTTGTTTCCCCTCACTTCCGTTACTCCACGTTAAATCACACAAAAAATGTATCTCATGGTGTATGCGTAGCTATAACGTTTAGCACTGTTCAGTTTTTCTTCAAAGCAGAGGAAACAGCCTACTCTTGTCTGACATGCTTTTGTTTTTTAGGATTAAATTACTCGCGGATATACGGAAAAAGTACAAACACCGACTGCCAGAGAGGTTTTACCAGGAGCACCTGTTGCAGCTTGGAGATATTCTTTGTGGATTTAAGGTATCTTAATAAATAACAATTATACTGTAACATTTAGGCCCTGTTTACACGGCGTTTTCCGAAAAAAAAAAAAAAAACGGAAAAGTTTGGTTGCGTTTGTACTGTTCATCGTTGTTCACGCCAACTAGGCCGTGGGCCAGAATCTGTACGATGACTTTTCGTATGAACTGTCAAGGAGCAACTTTCTTCCACTGGGATAAGTTGCTACACATAGCAGTGATCTCAAAACACCAATGTTCCCACGTTTTCACTTGCACATTAATAAGTTATAGCCGATAAAAAATCTAAACTGTGGCGCACCGGTCCAAGGGATCACGTGATTCGATTTTTGCTGCTCAGCCAATCAGATCACTGTATTGTCAGCTGAGCGCGTTCACCGCGTCATCTCGGCTGCGCCCGTAAGGTGTTGTAAACATTTGTTTCCAGACGAAAAAAGTCAAATAATAGCATTTTGTGGCGCCAGTTGGAAAAGATCTTTATGGCAAGGAGAAAGAAATAGCCCAGTCCATCCATCATTCATTTTCTAACACGCTTTATCCCTGCTGGGTTCGCGAGGGGTCCCGGTGTCTATCTCCAGCTGTCAATGGGCGAGAGGGGGGTATAAACTGGACAGGTCGCCAGTCCATCGCAGGGCAGAAATAGCTCAGACTTTTGCCCAATTTACTGTGATATCACCAAGACCTGCTGCGCTAAGATAGCACAGCCAAACGACTTATTCCCGGCAGAATTTGATTCCACGTTAACAGGATCTTATGTAGTTATTGGACCTTAGCATTCGATACTGTCGATCGCTCCATCCTGTTAGAGCGCCTGGAGAAATGGGTTGGCCTCTCTGGTTCAGCTCTCAACTTGTTTAAATCCTACTTAAAGGACAGGGACTTTTTTGTATCAATAAGTAACTTTACTTCAGAAATTGCAAAAATCACATGTGGGGTTCCTCAAGGATCCATCCTGGGTTCCCTCCTCTTCAATATCTACATGCTCCCTCTTGCTCAGATAATAAAAAACAACAACATCAGCTACCATAACTATGCAGACGACACACAGCTTTACATCACCATGTCACCAGGTGACTATGAACCAGTTCAAGCACTGAGTAAATGCCTAGAAGAAATCAATGCATGGATGTGCCAACATTTTCTTCAATTGAATAAAAACAAAACTGAAGTAATAATCTTTGGACCAATAGAGGAGAGATCAAAAGTCAGCACACAGCTTCAGTCGCTTCAGCTAGAAACCACTGATCAGGCCCGAAACCTGGGTGTAGCGATGGACTCAGACCTGAACCTTCAAAAGCATCTAAAGACAGTTACAAGGTCGGCTTTCTATCACCTGAGGAACATTTCCAGGATTAAAGGACTAATGTCTCAGCAGGATCTGGAAAAACTAATCCATGCGTTTATATTTAGTAGAATTGATTACTGTAACGGTGTTTTCACAGGTCTGCCTAAAAAGTGGATCAGACAGCTGCAGCTGATCCAGAACGCTGCTGCCCGCGTCCTCACTAAGACTAAGAAAGTAGAGCACATCACCCCAGTTCTAAAGTCCTTATACTGGCTCCCTGTATCTCAGAGAATAGACTTTAAAATACTTCTGTTAGTCTATAAATCCCTAAATGGCTTAGCACCTAAATACATCACAGACTTGTTATCAGTGTATCAACCCTCCAGACCACTCAGGTCTTCTGGCTCCAGCCTACTCTGCATACCTAGAACACGAACCAAACATGGAGAAGCAGCATTTAGTTCCTATGCTCCACTTATCTGGAACAAACTTCCAGAAAACTGTAAAAGTGTGGAAAGCCTGAGTTCCTTTAAATCAAGATTAAAAACACATTTGTTTAAAATTGCCTTTGACTGTTCTAGTTAAACTGTTTTACTGTTTTTAATGTTCTTCTTTGTTTCTACATTCTATCCCTACTTGCTTTTATTCTGTTTTACTTTACTGTATTTTAATCATGTAAAGCACTTTGCATTGTCTCTGTACTGAATTGTGCTATATAAATAAATTTGCCTTGCCTTGCCTTATTGTTTCATCACAAGCCACGGTTGGAGCTGTGCATGTTATACCTACGAGATCAACAGCAACACGCTGTTTCGTGCAAAACTATTTAATGCTGAAGTTTTAGAGCTTATTTTCGGCCTGTTATTTCAGCTTATTTAACCCTATTCTCTTTATTTCTAGTTGTACCAGCTGGCTCTGTGGCATGGCTACAGTCTCCACCTGCTGCACTGGAGCTCGGTGCCAATAACTGACATTACGGACGTTGACCACTTCATGGCCTGTTATTTCCCAGAAGGATTAGATCTGGACCCAGGCACTGTTGCAATGAAGGTACACTGCTAAACGTGAACCCGTTTAGCAAAAAGTAAAATGCGTAGACTAGTTGTACACCATTCTACATATGTTATATCCAAGTACACAAAATATTAACAGGTTTGTATTTTTTTCTGTGCATCCAGTGCCATGCCATGCTTGGTTGTGCCACGTGTATCTTTGAGGAAGTGAAAAGGTGCTGCACCTTCAGTGAGAAGGGACTCTGTAAACTGCTGAAAGTGCTGAACTTCCTTAGGATCATGATGCAGGCATTCCAGCAGCATGAACATCTCTGCTGGCAGATGTATGAAGGTAGATCAATGCAACTAATAAATGGACTTCAGTTTCTAAGAAAGAAGATTCATTTGTAGTCAAATATTTTACTGCAAAAATCTAACCTGGAGCCTCATTTATAAAGTTTGCGTACGCAATAAAACGGGGCCAGAAACCCATGTGCGTCATTCTCCACACAAAAAAGTCTGGATATATAATGTCGGTCTGAACGCACAGCCTCGGGATTTCAACACGGAGCACAGGAATTTTTGATTTTAGTTTTGGCGTTTAAACCTGCATTCGAGTTTACTTTTGTTTTGTAACAAGTTCTTTTAACGTGGACATCTGTGATTTTACCTCTAATTTACACATTTAATAAACTCCACTCTGTGAATTTTTTTATTCGCAATTCTTTTGCTTTTGCTCCGAGGGTTGCCGTTTCACCATGAAAAAAAAAAAAAAAAACATCAGCCAACTCGTTTAAATACACATTAACATTCACGAGGTGCTTTGCATCAACTGTTTATGGTTGAATCTGAGGCGGCACCTGGTGCGCCAAAAGTTCAGGTGCAGCTGTGATCTATAAAGGAAACATTTGTGTAGGTGTGCGTGCGCATGGTTATCTAAATTGTTTTTTTGGCATACGCAAGCTCTTGTTACCCCTTGGACATTTTTCACATTTTGTCAAGGTCCAACCACAAATATATTGTGTTTTATGGGGATTTTATTCACCATAGATGGAGTCTCTGGTGGTCAGGTCTTTAGCTTTGCAGTTGTGCCATACTGGCAGATTGATCTGTGCTCTAAGTTGTACATAGCTTGTGATATAATTTCGTAACTAATGTTGCTTTAAACATCTCCGCAGCTTCCTCTGAGGCCTTCAGAGGACCGCTGGAGTCACACTGAGATTAAAGTCACACGCAGGTCGACACTGTTAACTAGTTAGATGACCTCTGAATGCGGTTGGTTGCAAAATCCCAAAGAAATCCGTGTTCTTATGAAGGCTTTTGCAAGGCACGGTCTGCATCGCTGACTTTTAAACTTACTGGCTAAACATTTAGAGATTAAAAACTTGTTGAACTTGATATGACATATGTAACCTTTTTGATGCTTCACCCTTGGTGCTATCACACCTAGCTTAGAGGCAAAAGGAGGAAAGCGTACGGTTCTGGGGAGTTTTAGGCATTTTGGAGCATTGCAGTGATGCTTATTCTCAGTAAGCCTGCTTCACTGTTTCCAGACTGAAGTCGGTCATCGAGCAAGTTCTGATCATCCTGAGCTATAGAATAAAACAATATGTATCAGATGTTTTCTTTTGTTGTCGCAGTCATTTCAGGTCAAGTCTTACCTTACCCGACCATTCTGCGACGTGACAAAGGCGAAACGAAATATCACGCCACCCTCATTGCATTTCAGAATCCTCTCCATGCTGCATAACGCACCTTCCTGTCTTATCTCCTCTAGGTGCATCGTCCATCTACAACCTCTGCCGCTACTTGATGACTATGAATCGCAGCGAGCAGGTACTCTTACACGGATAGAAACTACCCTAATAGTTTGCATCGTTCGATACTGTCGCAGTCAAAAAATCTTTTCTGAAACATGAGTCGTGACGTCAGAGACGGCCAACACAGATAAGGTGAAATGGATGCCGGTGGGAAACAAGATCTAATAAAACACAATGAACATTGTAATCGAATGGGATCAGGAGAGTAATTGATTCAGCGGCTTATTCTCTTCCACGTGACATAGAAATTAAAGGTCCGAACATGCACAACATGCATATAAATGTGTCCCTGTTCATGATAGCTAATAAGACTATTTATGCTGCTTATTCAGGCCCTGGAGTACCTTCTGTGGGCGAGTATCTGTTTGGAGCTGTCCGTCCCTTTGATGACCGCCAAATATCTGCCACTGATCGCCACGCTCTATTGTTCAGTCTGCCAGTGTTACTTTGACAACCAGACCGAGGAGCAAGCAGAGGTGAATGACGTCCGCACCCAGACAAACACAGTTACATAAAAAAAAAAAAAAATCACACATTGATCTGAAATGTTATAAATACAGCTGTCTGTTTGCTCTTTAATAGTCAGGCTAGGGCTGGGCGATAAATCGATTTAATCGATTAATTCAAATTTACAATTCTTTAAGATTTCATTTTTGGAAAATCTGGATTTTATTTTGCCAATACACTCATTGGGTTTCCATGAAGAGAACAGCATGTGATGCTGAATATATGTTTAGGCAAATATATTGTCAAAATATTGTTAAGTGGAAACTTTTTTTGATACGAGGTACTTCATTTACTTATTTACTTTTTTTTTAACTTAGTTTGATGTTCACAAGTGCAGTGAAGCCTGTTCTTAGCTCAACGTCTAATACCACTAGCAGCAAATGTTTTGTTATATTTTCATTGTTTATAATGGCACGGCTACCATCTTGTTTTACAACCCTGTTTTACAGCTTGTTTTTAGTTGCACTTTGAATTCAGGTCAACTCCCTGATGAAATGATTGACATAAAAGCAAGGTTTTAAAATAATTTCTTTCATTTCTTTTTATGAAACAAAAAGGAGGGAAAAAAATCAATTAATCGGATTTGATATGATAAAATCTGAGATTTATTTTTTAATCCATATCGCCCAGTCCTAAGTCAGGCTGCAAATGACTCATCATATTATATACAATTTAAGAAATATGTTAAGATTTATTTAGGTAAAATGTTATCTATCGTTGAAAAGGACACAAATTACAAAAGTTGTAGAGGTTCGAGAAGTTATTCTGAAAGCATAACCTACCTTTTTTTTTGGTTTCAGGGATTTGCAAAAAGGGCCCTTGGAAAAATTAATGAGCTGGCTAAGCTGGAAGAACCTACTGATGCCACCAGCAAAGCTTACAGAGAAGCTTCAGTGAAGGTAAGAGACTTCTGTCCCAAAGTAGGCTGTGATGTGCGTGGTGTGCAGCGAAGCCGTGTTTGGCCCCCCTTCAAGGCTCCTTCTGGTTTAGCTTGTTCTGCCACACAAATGCTTCAGACCATCAAACAACTTTTACTTTCAGACAAGGATAACCCAGGTGAACACAAAATTAAGTCTTTTACATCGTTTGAGGGACATTTTGGCCCACGTTTCTTTGTAAAATTGGCTTAATTCAGCCACTGTGGAAGTTTTTCGGAGCACAAACACGCTCTTTAATGTCCTGCTACAGCATCTCCATCGGGTTTAGGTCCAGACATTGACTAGGCCACACCAAAACCTCAATGTCTTTAAGCCATTCAGAGGTACACTATATATTACTTTCTTGCAAGAAAAAAAAACGAAACAAGCTTCCGCTTCAGGATCTTCTGGTGGAGAGCAAAATTCAAGGTCCTGTCAAAAACAGCAGCTCTCCCAGACTCATAAGCAGCAAAGTAGTGCCAGAGCACACACTACCACCGCCACGTTTGGCTATAGGTGGGATTTTTCTTTCTCTTTGTCTGAACAGTGTTTGTGTTATGTAGTTTTTTTCATTAAGCGATATTAATATTATTAGAAAACTGCAGTGTCGTCTTTGATATTAAACTTTATTTGATAGTCTGAAGCATTTACAGTAATGGCTTGAATGTTGGCTTAATGAAAAGTAGATTTAATACCTGTTTAAAGGTTGTTATTTTCAAAAGGTACATTTGACAGAGGAGCCACATCCGAACGCATAATTCTGATTTAGTGAATATGTGTGTGTGACAAAAACAGCAAACAGAAATCTTTGAGGAGCAAATGTTGTTGTTTTTTTTTTTTTTAAATATGCAGCAGTTTAGGTGTTGTGATGTCATTTTACACAGAAATGTTTTTTTTTTCCCCATAAAATGATACAGGGAGCATTTATAGGCAGTTGTGACAAACTGCACACAGTTAAAATGTGTTTTTTTTCCTCTCTTTTCTTATTTAGCTCGCTGTTTTCGTGTTCAAACGGACTGTCTTTGACATCGAAAGAAGACCCGAGGCCATGCAAAAAGACAAAACCAAGAGTACCCTCAAAGACATCCCCAATGTAATATCATGCGCATGTTTCCTGTAATATCGACCGCAATGTCATATCTCATCTTTAATGGAGATTCTATGTTGAGCTGGTAATAGATACCTTTGTTGGATTTTAATGCGTCTTAGCTGCAGAGGTCTGCATAGAAATGATTTCTCAACTAGACAGAACCCTGAAAGTAAAGATTGCATCTCCCCTAGGCCCCATGGCCCCGCAACCCGACAGAGCAGATGCTGACTAGCCAGTTTGACTGCATTGCCGGCCAATTTTTGGGAATCCTGGAGGCACTTTGGGACAGCAGCACTCGTCCGCTGCAGATGACGTTGCCAGATGATGCAAAGCTACTAGAGGTGGTTCTTGAGCTGCTCTCCGCTGGCATGAGCATCTTATCTGGTTTGTGCAGCGAAAGCATCCACCTACTACAATCACAGCAGTAAAATACTGAAACATAGACATTGTTATGTGAAAGTATAAAGGCCTGATTGCAATTTATTTTTGCCTGTTAATGTTTACTAAGGATTCGTAGGTACCAGCGAACAAAAATGCGACGATTACCAGCGCTTATCTCCCAACATGCTGACATCGGCATCCACTCAGACGGATTTAGTGATTACAGGTAAGTCAGAGTCAGTATGTAGGTTTCTGTATATGCATCAAGGTACAGCATGGTTTTATAAATGTAGGGATTCAAGAGGCTAAAGTTAGAATTTTTTTTAACGGGAGTCCATAGAACGTGGTTCCTTTACTCTTCCATTGGGTCTAGGCAGGTAAAAAGAAGGCTCCTATGCTTTTGCTATTGATTTAAAAAAAAATCAAAACTCAATACAGAATTTAGCTACAAGCACTGACAGATATTTCTCATTCCGTCCCATCAAAGGTCAGCGTTAAATCGAAATTTTGTTTTAAACCCGCAGCGTAAGATGGACATTATAGTGATCATGTCCATCTTACGCAATCAAAAATAATAATGAGTTAATAAATGGTACAAATATTATTTTCCAGCTTTAGCAATAATAGCTTTTTTAAATATTATCACCATTAGATCCTGTTATCCATGTCTTATATATACACACATATATATATATATATATATATATATATATATATATATATATAGATAGATAGATAGATAGATAGATAGATAGATAGATAGATAGATAGATAGATAGATAGATAGATATAGATATATATATATATATATATATGATAGTGATCATGTCCATCTTAAGCAATCAAAAATAATAATGAGTTAATAAATTGTAAAAATATTATTTTCCAGCTTTAGCAATAATTGCTTTTTTAAACATTATCACCATTAGATCGTGTTATCCATGTCTGATATATATATATATATATATATATATATATATATATATATATATATATATATATATATATATATATATATATAGATAGATAGATAGATAGATAGATAGATAGATAGATAGATAGATAGATAGATAAATAGATAGATAGAGATAAAAAAAAAAGTGGGACTGTGTGATCACATGATGCAGGGTATTTGTTATGAACGCTTTTTCTTGGTAAAGAACGCTGAGTTAAAAGATGTCATACATTATTTCACCAGGTGAGAACAAAGTATCTGTCACGTCTGCCGTGAGATTCATCAAACTGTTGTTTAAGCACAAGCAGCCAGAAGCATTCAGAGAGCTCACCAAGGAGATGCTGCACTATCTGTCTGTAAGTCGCTTGCCCTTACTCGTATGAACGTGTCCCGTAACGTCTTGTACATTCGTGTCGCATTTCTCCTCGTATCTCCTTTCCTCAGGCTCCATTTTTATAGGAAGCGTTCTTTAAACTAAACATTTTTCTGTCAAAAATCTGATTCGAGAAAGAAACAGCACAAACCGTTGGTCAATTTCTGTTGTTGTTCAGCTTCGAACAAATGAAAAAGGACTTCAATTTGGACAGGGTTGTGTGTTTTGTGAGGGTAAATCCTCTCTCTGCTTCAGGGTGTGGAAGGTCAGCCTTTCAGAAGGGCAGAACGGGAGCTCGCCATTACTGCACAGCTTTAATAATCTGCCGCTGCCTCAGAGAGACAATCCCAAAGAGGACGAAAAAGACGGTAACAACAGAAAATCCACGTATGACATAGGCCGCCAGCCCTTTAAACATTATGTTGATAAATACATTATACTGTTGGTTATGTAACGCAGAGTTTTTCTTTCATTCCTCTATACTCCTTAACAAGACTTCAAGCTTCTTCCTGCTTTTTTGAAAACATTATAAAAGAACAGATAAAAGCATTTTGGCAAGCAGTTAGCATTTGACTGTAACAATGACTATAGGCCTTACCCAGAGTTTGGCAGAAGTTGGTTAGTTATAGCAAGTTACTTTTTAAAAACCTTTTTATCATGTAGTTCATGGTTTAAAGTTCTTTTCAGTAAAATACCAGAGAACGTGCTCAAGTGTCCGAAAATGTACTTCGCTGCCCCTTCCCCACATATTGCTGAGCACACTGAGAGAGAGAGAGAGAGAGAGAGAAATCCAAATACTACTAATAATATAAAACCTATTTGAAATATAAACTAGATAAAATGTTCATGTTTTGAATAATTGACATTATATAATATTTTACATGCTATGATCTGTTTCTGTTTCTAGTTCTCGAGGTTAAATCTTTGGTACTGAGAAACTATTTTCATCCCACTGAAAACCTCATTTCAGCTCAGACCGCTGCATTTAAATGTCATTTGTCCTCCTTTTCATCTGAATGTTTTCACAGGCGGGGAGAGATTCTTTTCCTCCATGAGCGACGAGTTGGTCGGCTTGGTCGACGCCCTGCGTTTGTCCGTTTGCGGCTCGGATCCTGTAGGTTTCCATGTTTTTTCTGAGTGTTTGATTGCCGTTGTCGAATGTTTTCAGGCGTCGGACTGAAGAAGAGTTCAGAGGAGAGACTTTCAGATTTTCATCTTCTTCACGCTTGTTTCCTACAGGGACTGCTACCAGATACGGACCTTGTTTTTGACACTTTGGTATTCCTGTGGAGGAAATTAAAAGCGATCCTGCAAAGCCATTACCTGGAAGCCCCAGAATCACCGCTGGACCAAGAGAAGATGGACGGTTATGATAAGGTATCTCTTAACGAGGTGACATTGCTAAATACGCAGCGTTAGTACTTTCCGTCACTCTTTAAGAATTG
Organism: Fundulus heteroclitus; assembly: GCF_011125445.2. Lineage (NCBI taxonomy): Eukaryota > Metazoa > Chordata > Actinopteri > Cyprinodontiformes > Fundulidae > Fundulus > Fundulus heteroclitus. The sequence goes on from NC_046371.1 coordinate 21,883,560, forward strand.
CAAGTTTAAGAGCTCTGTGATGAATGAATTCGATCAACAATTCTGACATTGCGAAAATGAAACTCCTCTGCTTGCTCCTTTTTTTTATTTTTTTTAACGTTTCTGGTGAACATGTTTGCAGTGGCTGTGGTGCCTGTCTGTGCTGTGTGAGGCGGCCCTTGTCTGCGAGCTGGCCAACGTCGACTGCATTCTGACGGCAGAGATGATCCTCACGTTGGGGAAAGAGCTCGAGAGAGCGGCCGACCGCGCGGATCGAACGGAGGGGTCAGGTGAGAGACGCGTCCGTGTCGTTCTTCGTGCAGAGTCGCACAAACACTGGCAACCAGGTCATGTCTTCCACTCTGGCTGACATACTTTAGTGTATCTTTTGGCAGCTGGTGAAGGATGTGGTGATGTGAGGCCGGGCTCCTTTCCTCTTCTAGAGGTGTGTGACTAACTTATATTATTATATTATTACAGAAACACAAACCTTAATGTGTCTTAAAATGATTTTATGTGGCAAGTGAACACCAAAGTAGCATCATATTTCCTACAAGATCTTCTAAAACACCTTGTTTATGATATGTAGGCCAAAGGATTTGAATTTTGGTCTGATCGGAGCAGAGCACTTTCTGCTTCACGTTGTCTTTATTTATAGTGGGCTCAAGTTACACACAGACGGACCCTATTAACTAAAGAGTCACCTTCAAAAAGCAAGCGGTTATTTAAATTAATGGATACTGCATCTCCTTTCCCTCCCACTTCATTTGCTTCTTCGTGTTTGTCTAGCACAAATATTTCCAATGAAATGATTGAACGCCAAAGTGCTCAAATTAAATCTATAAATAATACATTATGCAATAATTATTTACTTGTATAAATCTAGGATAAATATATACAGTGACATTAAAATTGTAAAAAAAACTAAATGCATAGCAAGTTATTGCCTCATTGTTATGACAGATTTTTCATTCTTTAAACATTTGTATAATATTAAATGTATTTCACAATTTTTTTTCACAATAATAGAAATTATTGTTGAGGTATTTTGATTTCATTTCATCAGTTTTTATTTGGTAATGTAATTTTTTAAAAAGGAATCTTTTATTTCATAATGGCACTTTCCAGCAGAATCACTTGGCCTGGACTGGGCGAGCAGCATGATCGGCTGCTTCTTTCCCCAGACGAAAGCAATCTAACAGGGAGTTTCAAGTCAGGCGTGAAGGTGTGGCGCGTACTCCCATGCAGGCTGCCTATGGAGCACCCAGGAGAAAGGAAGCACTTTTTGAAGATCACCCAATGGGAGTGCAGGTCCAACCTGCTGACGCTGATTGGCAGACGAAGAGATTCTCATGAAAAGTGTCATTGCGAAATGAAATAGGCCAATAAAATTTGATGGAATTAAATAAAAATGCCTCAACAATAATTTCTATTATTGTGAAACACATCTAATATTATTATACACATTTTTAAAAAAAGAATTAAAAAAATATTTCATAATAATGAGGCAACAATTTCATATGCATTCAGTTATTTTACAATTTAATTGTCGCTATGCATGTTTACCTTTTATTTATTCAAGTAAATAATTATTTCACAATGCTTTATTTACATATTTAATTTTGACAGAGGTCAAGCACTGTGCTGCTAAAGAAGGCGTGTGAAGTGACGAAGAAGGGTCTCGAAGCCTTGGCAGAGGGTGTCTCTGCGCTGATTCCACGAGATCCCTCCGCCGTCACCGACGCCGCCTGCATGCAGGTGAGCAGATCTTTCTTGTCATGCCAAGTTATGTGCAGCTGTTACTTCTTAATGCATCGTTGCTGATTTAGGTCAGAAACATTCAATAAACAGAAGTTGTCTTTTTCTACTAGAAATGTGTGCCCCTTCATCCCCCGAGTGCATCTTCGACGCCATCAGCAGACCAAAAGGGATCAGCTGAAAACATTGTGAGGGCAGAAGAAGAGAAGGAACCTACGGGAGAGTCAAAAAATGAAGGCTGCCACGACGAGAGTTTGTTTTTGGTAGCCAAGGACCTACAGCTAGAGCTCAGTATCATCTACCACAAGGCTTCTGTCAAGTTACTGCTGCTAAATGAAGGTTTGATTCCCTGATATGATGTACATATATTGCGCCGATTATCAAGCAAGCTAAACTGAACCTCGGTAACAGTGTTTCTGCATGTGAAGGTCTGTCCTGAGGCTTCATTTGTTCTTTTTTAGTTGCAGAGTCCGATCTGTTGGCTGGGATCAAGAGGAACAAGGTGTCCAAAGCTCACTTCATGATCCAGAAAGCATCGGTGGAGCACAGCAAAGGGGGGGCAAACCGAATTAGCGCCATCAACGGTCTGCTGAAGGTTAAACATTGACACTAAGAACGTTTTATGTAGCATCACACATGCACGTAATAAAAAAAAAAAAAAAATCACTTCCCAACTAAACTTCTTTGTGGCGTGAAAGAAAAATGACTCTGTCCCTCTCAGGTTACAATGGCATAAATTGTACATTTATCAGAAAGTGTCCTAAATATGCTTTCTGATAAATATTTCAATCCTGTGTGTTGATACACTGTTGATTCATTGTTGATTTCAGGTTTAGCTTGCCACCAGGCACAGCGAGCAGCCTGGTAAGGGAGGGGAAACGATTCCCGAAGCTACCCGTCAGGGAAACGGTGGCAACGAGGCCAACAAGTCTCTATAACAATAGTTTAGTCTCTCTATATGCCTACGAGCTGTTTGGAAGGCATGCTGAGATGACTTAAGGTTTCCTGGGACTTAATGTGAAACGGACTAAAAGGTTTAACTTAATGGCATGAAACAAAAGATGAATAGTTGGGAAAGCCCTTAATGCTCACTGTAAAGCATGGTGGAGGATCTGTGTTTACGTGCAAGAAGCCCGCTGACCTGCAGGTAAAAGTGGGTCATAAAAAGTAAGTGTGACACCAGTGACTTTGTGAAAAGTAGTGGGATATGTCAAAGTACACAACTGAACGTTTACTGCATTTTTGTACCATTATTATTTTCCACTGCCAACACTGAACTTTTCAAACTAATGCCTTTTTGCACCATTATTTTTGCACTATAAACATGTTGGAACATTCTTCTGCACACTTTTGTAAAAACATTTTCTCTCCTGCACTGTTACATTCTTATCACTGCTGATTGTAATCTTATTTCATTTCCATTGCAATCTTATTACATTGTCGTAAGCTGCATGTAACGAAATTTGACAATAAAGTCTAAGTCTAAGAGGGATATTATGCTACTGCAAAAAAAGATGGATTTATTTTAAGGCTTTTTATCCATAACTAAATGTCTGTTGATTAAATCAAGCATTATTTAGTCGTGTATAACAGGTATTTAACTAGAATGTCTGTGTACTCTCTATAGGAGGCCTCCATCCTGTTAGAGAAAGCAGAGCTGGAGGACAGAAAACTATACATGGCCTCTGTTAAGAATCTGACCCAAGATAAGGACAAAAGAGGAGCCGGGGAAAAGGCCCCCCCTCCTCCGATTTTAATCTCAAGAACAGACCACTCCTTTACTTTTGCTCCTGCCGCCTATGACTTGGAAAGACGGGTGAGATTTGCTCACCGCGAGACAACTTTTCCACCCAAACCTACGTTTCTCTGCCCCTTTATAACTTCCCTTTCTTTAGGTGAGCTGGTACCAGCTTTGCGGGCGAGCAGCCCAGGGTGCAAACTGGAAAGTCCGCCTTGCTGACTGCAGCATACCAGGAACTGGGGATATGGTACCATTTACGTTCCTTTTTTTTTTTCCCCCGCAAAAGAGTTTTGAAAGGCACGTGTTGGTCATCATCAATATTTTTCATCCATGTAATCCACCGACATTTACGTTTTAGGTGCCAGTGGTTTCTGGTGAGTGTTTGCTCAGGGCAGAGGGTCTGCAGCCCAACCAGAAGTACGTGTTTGCTGTAGCAGCCTACGACGGACAGGGAACGCTAGTGGGCGACACCATAGGGGATACAACATTACCCGTGCTGGCATGCATGCCCGCCCCCCTGCTTTCCTCTTGGGCTCACTTGGCTCAGGTGAGTTACGCAGACACACGCACAAACGCGACCAAATAGACAAAGCAAGGCAGAAGACACACGCGTGCACGTGGCTTCTGTCCCAGGTGGCTTTTCAAACGGAGCAGCACGCTGTAGCTACAAGAGCCTGCAGAAAGCTGTGGGGTCACTACACAGAACCAGACGGTCCGTCCCGCAGCGGCGAACGCAACGGATTGGCTTCCATTGGGTGAGGACTAAAACATACACATGTCTTTTTTTCCCCTTTTTAAAAAAAGAGACATTCTAATCAACTTGTCCAAATCGCCAATATTTCAGGCTGCATAAGGAAACCCTGCAGCACTCCTCTCCTCACCTTTGCCAGATGTTTCTGAGGGTCATCTTCGCTGAGACAGAGCGCAACATTCAGCAGGCTTCTCTCCACTGGGATTCGTTCAGTGACGGCGGACCGTTTCTCTGGGAACAGGTAAAAAACGTCCGGGTCCTCAAAAGCGGCACGCCAGCCTCACACCATGACAGTACCACATTTTTGACCCTTTATATGATGTCGTCGGTCAGCTGTAGCACCCCTCAACGGATGCCATTTTTATCCAGTCTCTTGTTTTTTTTTCTCAGCATGTGAAAAGCTTGCTGTCTCTACTGCTAGTATTGAATAAATATTCCTAAATTCAAATGAATTGCTTTTTTCCCGCGCGTACGCAGGAAGCCAGATTGGCAGAGTGCGATCGGATGCTGCTGGCCATGGACTTAGCGATATATGCAAATGACGGCGGGTCTGCTTTACAAGCCGTAGTTACATGCTACAGGCTTTTGGCTCCTCTGATCTACCATCAAATCGCTAGCGATCCTGTGGTGCAAGTATGCAAAATGATCTAAAATTATATATAGGCCTACAGTGAAAATCTTTTTTTTTTTTTTTTTTTTTTTTTTTAAAGTGACAGCTGCGCATCTGTTTGAATGCCCAGGTGCTAAGAAGATGTTTGGTGGTTTTGGAAGAGAATTCATCTCTGCTGAAACAAGGATGGGGCGGAAACTCCACCGAGTCCCTTTTGCACATGGTTGCTTGCATCACTAACTACCTGTCAAAGGTTTGTTTATGCGCAGTTCTGTGTACGGCCTCCAAACCTGCCATGACTTTCTCGTATGTATGTGAAATGACAGCAGTTTTAACAATCCTGGCATTTGAAAAACAGGGCAGGTACATTCTTTTCATCTTTTATTATCATCCCTTCACATCAAACTAAAACCACATCCAATGACAATAAAAAAAAAACACTAGTATGGGGCAGCATTGTGCTCGTATACCCCGTTTACACTACCCTTTTTTTAACCGTGCCGAGAACAGTCCGAGCTCGGTAACTGAGATAACTATCGAGTGTAAATGGATCACAAACTGAACTGAACCGTGCCAGACACAACCGGACCGTGCTAAATCTAGACTAGTTCGATGGGTAGGCTCGGCTCGGCTCTTCAGTGGCTCGGTTCTCAGATAACAAACAGCGCATGAGCAGACCGCGTCATCTCCTTACAGTCAGCTGACTAATTTCGCGATTTCTGACATTCATAAAAATACTAGCTTCCCTACCATGCCACACGATTTCCAGTGATGATTCTGCTTAGCAGTGTGATGAACCTCAACGTCTGTCATTGTTTCCTGCATCTGTAAATTCTTATTAGACGTTCGTTTGTCTTATCCACTTCCCAAAAGCCGACTACGTCAAGTAAATTTACCAAAGGTTGCCTTCTTTGCCTGACTCTCCGCAAACAACAAAATATCACAATTATAACCAAGCATAACTTCCTGAATGTTACGGGCGCCGCCATTTTGATTTGCTTGAGTCCCTCCTTCAATCCTAGAGAGCAGTAGTACCGTAGATCGTCACTAGGAGGCGAGGAACTGTGCTAGAGTGATGTGTTGTCAGAACCAAACTCGGCTTGGTTAACTGATCCAAGCTCGGTCCGAGCTCGGCATGGATCAGTTTAACGAGGGTAGTGTAAATGGGGCTTATTAGTCAGTTCATAAAAGAGTGATTCGGGTCGTATTCTCTGGGCGTGTGTGTTGGTGGATGCACTGCACGCTCTTGTTCACCCTGCTACTTTAGCCCCGGGGCTCTGGGGGGAAAGTGCTGTCCAGTGGTCCGGGTTGTCGGTACAGATCCGGTAGCTCTCTCTCTCTCTCTCTCAGGTGGTTTTTGTTGGAGGGTGGACAGGCAGGTGAGCGCAGGCAGGAGGGCTGAGCAGAGGAATGGTCCTTGGTTCCTCGTAGGTTCTTGGCCGGTTGCCGGGAGTTTGTCTGACATGGGTACAGAGGCGGTGAATCAAGGCAAGGTGTCTCTCTGGTAGGGTCCAAGGTGCTAGGAGGAAATAAAAACACAGGAACTTGGTTAGGTTCACGAGGTACCTAGGTTCGAACGAGGAGTTGGTGTGTACCACGCTGGAGCGTTAACGAACTGACAACTTCGTCCAAGTTTTTAATTTTGGCCCCGCTGATGCAAGATGCAATTTTGGCCCTTTTGAGTTTGACAGCCCTGAAATAGGTAGCTAGAAGAAGCTGGAGGAGAGGGCTGCTCCTGCAGGACGAAACAGCTTAAAAAAAAAGGCCATCCTAGTGTGGTTGCAAAGCCCGAGGTTCAGCCCCAGGTAACGTTTGGTGCTCTCGGGTGGTCTCGACGTCCCCGCCTTAGTTTTATTGCCTTTTCTGCTCGTGTCTGCTGCAGCATGTCTGAGACGATGCGTTCGATGGGCGACTGAAAAAAGCTCTGAGTAAAGTTTCAAGGGTAATCTAATGAAATACTAGTGCAATGGTAATTATTAAAAGCAATAACCAGTAACATCCTTTTTTTTTAAGAAAAAGGAATTGAAATGCCTTATAGACATTAGTTTACATTTTCCATGAGATTTGCAGCTTAACACCAGGCAGTTTTTCAGCACTTTACTAAAGATAGAACTGGAATGGATGACATGCCAGATTAACCCATTTACCACTGTACCCTAGGGAAAAATCCCTTATTTACTGCTTTCCGGTGAGTTTAGTTTACTTTTATCTACATTAGCAGCAAAGCGCATCTTTGACTGTCTTGTGCTCACAGGTACTGCGCGGGTTCAGGGAATATCAGTCGGCTGCTGCTGTGCTCGATTGTGGGCGCGGTCTGCTTCAGGAGGTCTTTGATGCTCAAAAAGACAGGAGCCTTTCTTGCCAAGCTGGGAGTGTAAGATAAGATGTTTTCGTTTTCTCTTAGAATGACATGGATCTGGTTATGGAACGTGGTTTATGAACAGTTCTGTTTTTTTCTGCGTTTTTCTGTAGAATAAAGTATCGACTCAAGCCGTGGACGATGGCCAAAAGAAGATAAGCCACCAGTTAAAAGCACTGCATGTGAAGAACATTGTAGCTGAGGCAGAGCCTAATAAAGACAACGGTAATAGCAAAATGATTTTTTTTCTTTTAGAAAATACATTGAAATTTTCTTTAGCGACGTAAAACCTTTATTATTATGTGTCAGAAGCTAAAATGTTAAAAACGAAAGTTGTAGCGGTTCTCGCATGAATGCCAACCTGGGAGAACCGTTTCCTTCACAGTCCCTCCAAAGGTTAAACAACTGAGTCAGTTCAATGTCCAACTAAGCTCATTTCAAACAAATAAACGGTAGACGAACATAATTTGTTTATTGTTTTTTTCCATCTGATCAAAATCATTAAGAGCAAAGAGTCCATTTAGTTTGTCTGATTTCAGTTCTTCTGCTTTTCCAAGACTTTTAAAGCTGGAAGCTAATTTACAAAATGCCGTGATAGTGATTCATAGTGATTTAGTAATGGATGCTGAAAACCAGTCAGAATACAAAAAAAGGAGGGAAATGCTATCCTGTGAGCAGCTAACAGGGGGACTCCACCTCCTCGCTCACAGCGCGGGCAAAAAAGGCTAAAAAAAAAGAGTAAAACATGCGCTTTTTGTATTTTGAACTATTATTGGCGCTCATGTACTCCTCTTTTTAATGCTGCCAGCTGCGAGCAACTGTCAGGTTGTAGCCCTGAGCTGAGCAGAATAGAAAAAACTCTTTCAAGCATGAGTTAAGACATTTCAACTCACCTCAATCAAGGAGATTTAGATTTTTCTTTTCTTTTTCTGAGCTTCATTTAAACACAGCTGTCTCTATTTCTTCAGAGGTGGCACCGTCACTGGTTACGACTGAAGATCCCACTGTGCTGTATCATCTGTTCTCCAGCTGCACACTGCAGGACAACTACAAGCACGGTGAGTGCCGCATCCTTTAAACAGTTGTAGCCAAATATCTCCACACAGGGTATAAAAAAAAAAAAAAAAACACATAACTTTTTTTTTCTCACTGAATAAAACAAATATGTAACCTTCGTATGATGGGTGGACATTCGCACAGTGTTTTTACTAAATATGGCACCTTCAGGCGTCTGGACGTTGTACCCGAAGATCAAATGTTTTGAACTGATCAGTCAGATGCTTTTCAAACCATTATCTGTGATTCCTCGACTTTCTTAAAGGCATTGCAATTTTATAGTGTGCAAACCTTTGCATTTAAAATAATTTTATTTAAAAAAAAAAAAAATTCTCTCAATGCTATGTGATTTATCAAATCGAAATCCTTTTGGTTATTCTAACTGACCTGATGCGGGAGAATCTGTACCTGATTGCGCAAAGGCTCACTCAATAAAAGTTGTTTATCGACTGATCCGTCCAGTCCGCTCAAAGCAGGTTTTAATGTTTGTGTGTTTTAAAAAGTGATGCAGCTCAAGCGAAAGACTTATTTCCTCGAGTTCGCGGCACTGCTTCTGCAGCGGACCGTGGAAGAGGGCGGCGCAGACCTAACGCTGGACTGGGGACAGAGCATTCTTCAGGTTCTCTCCAGGTTTGCTTTGCTGACGTTTGCACAACACAACAGATTTGAACTCTGATTTTATGTGTTTATTTTTCGATTTGTAGATGATCTCTCTCCAAGTTATACGTGACTTAATAGTTATGTCACAGTGAGCCTCATCGTTACAGTGTACCTCTCTCATCATATTGCTCTTTTCTACGCCGGCAGACACGATGAAACCTTGGGCCTAGCCACGAAAAAAGAGCAGGAAAGCAGCAAAAGTAAGAGAGGCGGTAACCCAGTGGCTAGCAAAAAAAGCGAAACCCCTCAGGTGAACATCAAACACACACATCAAGCAGAGCACACGTAGAGGGCCTAACAAAAGGGTCCGTACTTCATGATCTTTTTTTTTTTTTAGCTTTTGTCATGTTACCAGCACGCACTTCCGTGCACTTTATTCGAATTTTACTTGATGCACAACCGCCGAGTTGTGCATAAACGTGAAAGCGGAAAACGGCCCTATGAGTCAGCTGTGCTACGGCTCAGCCGAGAGAACCTGTTGACAGGACAAGCGTTCGCCGGGCGCTCCGACATTTTGGTGGGAAGAAGGTCAATTGGAGGAAAAAAGTTGAAAGAAAGCCATAAGTTGTGTTTTTAGTTTAGCCGTTTGCCACGGGGGGGTTGATGTATACGTGGTAGAGAACCAACCCTGAAAACGCCACCATGCTTCAGCGGGGTCCGGTCAGCTGATCATAGTGTATGGTCATTTAAACATTTAAAGGCGCCGTTAGATATAGAAAAGGCAATCTATATCGCAATGCATCTGCACTGCTTGTTGTTTTGGTTTTACATTTGAGAAAAAGCTCTGCGTGTGTTTTCATAGCAGATCGCGCCCACGCACGAGGAGTTGAGAAAGAAGCTGAGGAAGCACCTTCCACGCAGCTTGCTGCGGAATCTGAAAACAAACAGGTATCGCGCGTGGATGCACGACGGCCAGAGACGCTTGGGTTTTGCGGTGCAATAGTTTGGACTCACGCGGCTTTCCTTGTGCGTGTTTTTAGAGAGATGCGCATAGTGGAGAATATGCTGTCCATGATGTCTACCGTAGTGCAACGCCACAAGAAGCAGGTTCAGCTGAGGAACCTGAAAGCCGACGAGAGAGCGTGGAGATCTGCCGTTAATTACTGGATGGCTGTGGCATATTTAGAGCAGTTTTACCAAGGCCTGGAGCCGACGCCTGGAGGGCAACAGGAGCAAAGGTCAGCCGAGCTGCATTTCTGGAGACAACATGCTGATATTTACTTTTATTCATTTGGAATAATATATTGTACATTTTGTGACCAAAATTCTCAAGTAAGTAAGTAAGTCCATTCATATTTGGATGCTTTGCTCAGGTACAGCGAGCTCGATCCCCGGTGGTTCTCTCTCGCCTACTCTGGTGTCCTAATGAGGAAAGATTCTCTGCTCTCTTCTGAAGACGAAGTGGACTTGAAGAGGGAGTCTAGCCTCAGGGATGATGTACTGACTCCAAAGAGCGAAAAGACACAAGAGGAAGGTGAGAAAACGAATCCGCTAACGGATGGAAGAAGGTACGGTTTGGCCTTTCGTTTATAGCTTGATGCTTCCTTTTTTTCTAGCTGTCAGAAACGACGTCCCTGTGGCCAAGGAGATCACCGATGAGAGGAAAGGCTCCTGTAAAAGTGCGGCACAACACACGGAGACGGAGATGAGCGGTCCTGACTTACTACTGAGTTCTGTCAAAAATGCTGCTATATATCTTCGCAGAGCGATGGTAAACAAGACGCGACTATGAACAGGGATGTGTGGCCGCTCTGTCGGTGCCACACTGCGTTTTATGCCTCTAAATGAAATCTTTTCAGGTGCTGGCCCATCGCGGACATCACTGGACAGCCCTGCAGAATGCGTGTCAGACTCTGTGGGACCAAAACCTCCGACTTTCTACCACGATACAACAGATTGCTTTGCGTGAAACGTCCCCACCGGTTACGGCCGACCAGCTGCACGTCATCTTCACCCCTCTTCTGGTTCTGGCCACCGATCTTATGCTGGACATGCTGGACAAACTGCAGGTGAGAGTCACATGTTGCTGTTTGCACACAAAGGACCGTTTAGTTGAAGGTGTTTCTGGTGTTTCTGTGACTTTCTGCCAACTTCCCTCAACTGTGAACTGCTTGGATGTTCCTCCTGCCAGATTTGGAGATTTTATGATCTTGACTCGACTCTTGAAGAACTTGAGTCTGGTCTCCACTTCTCAGCCCCGCTGGATGACTGCTTCCCGGTGGACCTGCGCTGGGTTCGGACTTTGGTGATGCACAGTCTGGAGCAACTTCATAATTGTGGAAAATGGGAAACCCTGGCACACTTTGCCTTACTTTACAACTCATACACACGGTGAATACATTTATTTATTTAATTTTTTGTTTATTACGTTTGGTCCCTTAAAAAGTGGCAGTCACATATACACACTGTTGTACTTCCTACACCGTTCATCTGATTTGGATGTAAATACCCTCAAATTAAAGCTGAAAGTCTGTAGATAAAGCACATCTTGTTTGTTTCATTTCAAATCCATTGTGGTGGTGTATAGAGCCAAAAAGACTAGAATTGTGTTGATGTCCCAATATTTATGGACCTGACTGTAGCTCAGGTCAACTTGTAGAACAAGTGTTAGCCTTGCACTCGATGTAATGGACACAGAACACATGTGGAAGAACACCCTCGGGTCAAAGTGAGGCCAAAATGCATCGTAAAGGTTCAAGTTGTTTGAATACTACAGTAAGGCACTATGTACTGTATGTAAAGCTTAATACCCTTTTGCAGTTTCTCTTGACAATCATTTTAAGACCTAGCCCCTCAGCTGAAGATGCCTTCATAATTCTCTGTCGTAGGGAACGTTACGCCTTGATCATCCTTCCTCTGCTGGTCCACTCTCAGCGGAAGCTGCTTGAAAGAATCTCTTCTTTTGGAGGACCCGCCGTCCCACAACCGCACCACGTCCAGACACAGAACACCACTGGGGAGAAAGTAGGGGACGCACCAAGTAGAAATCAGATCTTTTTTTTTTTTTTACTGTTATGATAAATATAGTCAAAATAGAAACCATCACTACCAACCCAAAGTGAGGACTTTAAATTCAGTTGCAATGAAAAAGTACCAACCAGGAATTATCCCTGTCCTGTTTTTTTTTGTCTTTAATTAGCCAGTAGTTTTTCAACAATACATGTGAGACAAATGATAATTGATTTTTCAATGCGCTCTCATTTAGTGCCAGCGACTCAAGGGGAGTTTCAGTGCCGTGTGATTGACTGCTCCTCTGCATTTATTTCAGATAACTAACAGAAGCTACGCAGGCTGCCAGCTGCTCAGCGGGTGGACCCGGAACCCCGAAAAGCCCGTTCGCAAAAAGACAGCGCGGAGAAAATCATCTCCTAAAGACGCGCCTTCACTCAAAGGTTCGACCATGCCTCAGTCATGAGAAAAAACAATATTCAAATAATCCGGATCTTCTAAAGACATAAACAACCGTACGAACTTTTCTTAGCGCTAACAAATAGAAAATGTAAGAGAAATGGGAACGTGTGTAAAGATGCTCTACGTTAAAGTTTCAGAGATGCAGCTCTCCATGTCGCTGGTGTGCGTTCCTCTTGACGTGGAGGACACGCTCAGCTGCCACCGTGAAGCCCTCGGAAAAAGACCAGACACCCTTCAAGTCCTCCAGCACAGCCGCTCGCTGCTGGTGCAGCTCTTAGCGAGCACACAGCCCTGTAAGTGTATTTACTCAACGACAGAGGCACACGTGTAGTGGATATTAACAATTATCAATTAGGCGAGCACACAACTCGCGAGAGAGAAAAGAGAAGATGCGTCTTTGTCTTTGTGAATTATTTAACTCAAAGGCGAGAAGCGCTTGAAGGTCTCTGTCCCCCCAACGCAGTCAGGAAACAGAGCGAGAGGAAAAGGGCACGCTAAACTTTCCTACATTCTGGGTTAGCGTAGAAAGTGGGAGTAATCTTCAGAGGAGTGCACCCACTGCTACGATCCAGATGGGTCGGATGTGGAAACACAATAGTGAACCTGTAAGCACGGGAGCTTCTTTCACACGAGGGAGTTACGCGGGTGCATCCAGACAAGATATGAGCAGAGCTGCATTAGGGCTTGGCGATATGGATTAAAAAAATAAATCTCAGATTTTATCATACCAAATCCGATTAATCGATTTTTTCCTCCTTTAAGCTTCATAAAAAGAAATTAAAGAAATTATTTTAAAACCTTGCTTTTATGTCAAGCATTTTGTCAGGGGGTTGACCTGAATTCAAAGTGCAACTAAAAACAAGATGGCAGTCGTGCCATTATAAACAATGAAAATATAACAAAACATTTGCTGCTAGTGGTATTACACATTGAGCTAAGAAAAGGCTTCACTGCACTTGTGAACTTCAAACTAAGTTAAAAAAAAGTAAATAAGTAAATGAAGTACCTTGTAATATGGTAAAAAAAAAAGTTTCTGTTTAACAATATTTTGACAATACATTTGCCTAAACATATATTCAGCATCACATTCTGTTATCCTAATGGAAAGAGTAGAAAATTAGTGTATTGGCAAAATAAAATCCAGATGTTCCAAAAACGAAATCTTAAAGAATTGTAAATTCGAATTAATCGATTAACTCGATTTATCGCCCAGCCCTAAGTTGCATACGTCAATAGCACTTTCCACAACGCACACACGCACACGTGCAGAACCGCTGTGAAACCTGCTGCCGCCGCTCTCCAGGCTTCGCAGCACAGCTGCCGCGCGGTCAGGGGAGAGGTCTCAGCCGTCCAGCGAGCCAGGTGAGCTTCAGCCCCGCGGTTCTCTCTTCTCCCGACCTCCTACCTGACGACCCGTGTGAGGAGGACTTCGGTGCTCCGAACGCTATCTATTGCCGTCCCATCAGCCTCAACAGCACGCCAACGGTTGCTGCAGCATACGCAAACTCCATCAGTAAGCACGCCGTCTGTAATTCATTTAGTCAAATACTTTAAATTTGCCACAAGGTCTTTTTTTTTTTTTTTCCTCTTCTTCTGCTTTTTCTCAGAGTACCTGCAGCCTGACGGTCACGACTCCCTTAAAGTTTTAGCTCTGCATGAAAAGGGGAACCTGCACTACTATGCAGGAAACCTGAGGTTAGAAAAGATTTAAATGGGCTGATCTGTTCTACCACCGTCTGCCGTCAGGTGCCTTACTGGCCTTTCAGCGAGGACGGTGTGTACGTGTTTTATGTTCCTCTGTCGTTCCCCACAGAAATTTCAGTCAGTGGCGCCACCACGGGGTGGCCAGGGGTGGCCATGGCCCCCCCATGCCACATCCAGGACACCCCACTGGCCAGTGTAAATTGTAGGCAGGCACTCTTCTTGACCTTCTATCGTACTTTTATTTGTATCTGCCAGTATCTACTTTCCCCTAGTAACTGTTTTGTTTTCCAATAAATGTATACCTTATTCTAAATATATATTTACACAATAAAAAGGAATTGTTGTTCAACTCAAAATGTTAACTGTACTGTTATTGGTCTATGCACATTAGATCATTAAAAATAAAAAAAAACATTAAAAACCTAAAGATATTAGTAGGCGTTTACTTATATTTAAAATAATTCTCAAAGTATTTAAAAATAGTATTTAAAATAGTTTTCTATTATTAGTCCTAAGGCAGCTTTACTACAACAGTAGAATAAAATCCTGAAATTATGGCTTTTAGTTTCAGTGCCACCCCAAGAGTTTAATTGGCTCCATCTGGCCAACCCTATGAAACATTTCTGGAGGCGCCACTGATTTCAGTCCTGCTTGTGCTGTCTTGCCTCCAGTGCGGCACACTCATGCTGGAGTAAAGCTGTGGACTGCGCCTTCCACAGCTCCCGTGTCATCCAGGAATGGGACGGCTCCTCGCAAGACGCTGTAAAGAAAGCCGGTATATGGGGATGTCTGCTGGGCGCCGTGCTCGCTGCAAAGATCGCACAGTAGGTTGGACTGTTGGTTTAAGGTGTCGTCTACTGCGTGTGACGTAAGCATACGCCGTTGAGGCTCCGCTGCAGCTGAGGCTCGGGTTTTTCGATTTGCAGGTTTGTTTCGACCCCCGACATCGCCGAGCGCACAAAGTGTTGTCTGCTGTCTGCTCATTTCTTAAAGGTAATGCAGCTACAGCGCCTGCCAAGGAGTGCAGTAATTATACCCCTTGAAGCTTTTCCTCATTTGTCACATTACATTCAGAAACTAATGTAATAGACCCCTCCCCTCCTCCTCCTCCTCCTCCCCTTTGCAAACAGACCAAGATTCCTTTATGGCTTTCCTTCAACGGTGACTTTTTTGTGCCCCTTTTCCTTGAACGATGGATTTGTGGGGTTCACGACTAATGGCTGTCACGTCAGCAGATTCTGGCACCTGCAGCTTCTCTTCGGCTGCTTCCCGTTAACGCTCCCCTTGCCCAACCTCCTGTTTTAGGTGGATGGGCATGTTTCAGTAGCTTTGATGTGTTGATAGATGGACCAGATATTGATAGATATTGTTTTATAACCACATTATAAACATCTCCGTAACGTTATCACTGGCCTGAGCTGCTGTTTTCTTTGGCCTTCATGATGATGTTTGTTTTCTGTTCTATAAAAGAACCTCCGAGGGCTTTAAAGGTTCATATTTGCAAAACATTTTGAAGACCATTAATCCATTTTCATTTACTTCACAATGATGCGGTAACTCATGTCGACCCGTCCCGTCCTAAGAATGCTGAAATTTGTGGCTGTAACGTGAAGAAACGTGGAAAATTTAAGGCGTATAATTCCGTTTGCAAGGCACTCCATTTTTTTTTATTTCTTGCCTCTTTCCTTGTGTGTCTTTCTGACGTGGTTGTCTATGTCTGCTCATCCTCTCTAGTGCGTGCTGGGCTGCTCCATGGTTCACCCTCGAACAGACCTACAGTATAGCTCGTACGCCATCGGGGACGAACTCTTTCCCGGCGTCAACCTTTTTTCTGAGCCCCACAGGCTTCAAGTCGGCGCCACAGTCGCGAGTCTTCATTTTGTCTGCCACTGGCTCTTCGCCGCAGGCTACCACATCACGGTATTTACCACCATTTGTCCTCAATTTTACACTTCAGTCCGGACAAAAATAGACGTTATTAGTAAACCCTGTTGTTTCAGCTTCTGCCCGTTCTAGCCCTTTACCTCCACTTGGTGGGGCCCGTGTGCAGAGACGTCCAGCGCACGGCTGAAGCCAAGATCCTCAAGGTCAGAACTGATGTTATTGTCGTGATTTTAATTTTTATGTTTTTCGACGACAGTGAGACGTGAACTAGGGCTGGGCGATATGGATTAAAAAATAAATCTCCGATTTTATCATACCAAATCCGATTAATTGATTTTTTCCCCTCCTTTTTATTTCATAAAAATAAATTAAAGAAATTATTTTAAAACCTTGTTTTTATGTCAAGCATTTCGTCAGGGAGTTGACCTGAATTCAAAGCGCAACTAAAAACAAGCTGTGAAATATGCATGTAAAACGAGATGGTAGCCGCGCCATTATAAACAATGAAAATATAACAAAACATTTGCTGCTAGTGGTATTACACATTGAGCTAAGAACAGGCTTCACTGCACTTGTGAACTTCAAACTAAGTTAAAAAAAAAAAAGTAAATAAGTAAATGAAGTACCTCGTATTATGGTAAAAAAAAAAAGTTTCCACTTAACAATATTTTGACAATACATTTGCCTAAACATATATTCAGCATCACATGCTGTTCTCTTCACGGAAACCCAATGAGTGTATTGACAAAATAAAATCCAGATTTTCCAAAGATGAAATCTTAAAGAATTGTAAATTCGAATGAATCGATTAAATCGATTTATCGCCCAGCCCTAACGTGAACCCGATGATGGCAACTCACACTGTAGTTTTGGAGGTTTCTTAAAGCTTGGAAGCTGAGAGTGAAGCTGTTTGTTCTTTCAGTTTGAGTAGAGAGCGAACACGTCATTATACGCAGATGTCACGGGTGGATAAAATCAACCCGAAGACTCAGAACCATCCCAGGATGTTGCAGCTTGAGCGTAACTCAATGCCCTTATATCACTAGACAGGCAGATAGTCTTGTAGAAGAGATAGTGGGACAGACTATATAGAGTCCACAGATCTTAAACGATGTCCTGAGTTTCCCCATCAGACAGAACATGACCAAACATGCTCTGTTTGGTCATGTTCTGTTTAAAGTTTAGCCTGAGCTTAAAGATGTTAACAACAAACCAAAAACAACACAATCCATGCTGTTATCTTCTGCTTTAAGATGAGAATCTGTCTCTGTCTCTGTCTCTGTCTCTGGTTGTTTCCTGCAGGTCCGTGCTCTTACAGAGTTGTGCATGTTCACTGAAGCCATTGCAGAAACTGTTCAATTCACTCAAGGAGCAGATGTTATTCTCCCGTCTGGACTCCGCATTGCCAAACCAGACCCACAAGTATTTTATGCTTTTTACCTAAACCCTTTTAAGATGTCTTATTATTTTCCAGATTTTTCTACCTTCCCATTCTCTGAATATGTGAGCACATACCTATTCAATGTCGACTAAACTGTGCTGATATAAAGGAACTAAGTTCATTTCATTTTAATGAGTAATTGTGCTTATTGAACAGCCTGTGAGGACTTTCTGCACCAACAAATCTCTTCCTGATAACGTGGAGGTAAGTAAAATCTAAAACTCCTGCAAGCCCCACTTTCCAATCAGTTAATTAAAATCATTTCAGTGCATTTATACATTTATTCATATTTATCCGCACTATATATAATAAGTGCGCTAAAGGTATGGTAGATATAATCCTTCCTCTTTGCTGGATTTTCATCTCTATCTTTTTTCCAAGTTTCATATTTATGTGTGGCTCTCAGTGATTTATTTTAACTATGCTATTTTTTCCAGCAGACAATTATAATAATACATATTATAATACATATCCCTAAAAACAAGAACTGGGTGCACCCATTTATTGTGAATTTTCTTTATTTCATACTTGTTAAAAGGTACATATTTACAGTCTCAGTCTTGTTTTTGTTTTTTATTCTTTCTGAAATTTAGGAGAAATTGTAATTGTTCTTTCCAACACCAGAGCTGGTGGATAATGGATAAAACAGCCTTACTTTAAGTTTATGGATCTGACCTAAAACGACCTATTCGAAAATTTAAATAAACTCGACCAACTTGGGTAAGAAAAGTGGTTAAACAGCCATTCAGAAATATACCAATAGAATGTTTATTACTGGATGTATATTGTTTCTCTGCAGCTTGCTAAAAGACATTTAGCTAAATATTAGTGGAGGGATATCTACACATTTGAGACAGGTTTAAAATTTTACATACAGTTTGGATTCAAAGAACACATGCAATCAAACTTGTCCGCCTGGATCTTGCTTTTGCAATATGTGGGGAATTTGTATGTTGCCAGCAACTGGGAAATAGTGAAATCATAATTTTCTTGCAAAAATGGTTCAATAAAAAAAATAAATGTGAAATTCAAGCGAACGTAAACTTCTAACTGGAACTTCATTAGCTGTAAAATTTGCCTAATGAAATTGTTTCCTTTCAGTCTAATTTGTGCGTATGTTTTCCTTATGATGATTATCAGGCTCTGGAAGACCTTATAAACTGTGACTTTACCTCAGAGGTCTGCACGTTGTATGGTGATACACTGTGCTCCAGATTCAACCTCGCTCGTATTCAGCTGATCTTAGCGATCAGCAAGTCTGAACCTGGCTGCCCTGAATCAGGTCTGTAAGCAAGGTGCTGCTCTCTGTTGACTTTGTTTATTGTGGGATCGGTGTCTTAAAAAGTCATTTTTTTCTGAAGGACATCAACTTTAAAAATAAATAAATAAATGAAAACGTATCGTCTTTCAGATTCTGAAGAAAGTTGCGCTAACACACAAAGCAGAGAGATGGATACAAAACACGGTGAGCAGGAGAGACTTGAAACACAGGGATCGGGCCCCGAAGCAGAAGAGCAGAAACGTGTCACTTTCTGCATCGGGAAGGAAAAACTATCTCCAAAAAGGATCAAGGTAAGAGACTGATAAATTTTTATTTATTTATTTTTTTTACTTGACTTCATGCTGTGAAGGGTGTACCAGAATGTAAGCATATAGGTTCTACCTCAGTAGATCTTTGATTATTGAGTTTCCATGCTGCTTGTCAGGCCTGTATTTAACTGTTCCTGCTACTTTAATGTAGATTCTGTAAAAGTAGTGACTTATGTGTGACAATATCCCATTTCCTCTCTTAAAGGGTCTTTTATTAGAAGGAGCCTCCACCCTGTTGTCCTCTGCCTGGCAGCAGCTCACCTCTCATACGTGCAGCGAAGCTGAGAAGCTGGAGCTGACCGTGGAGTTCAACTTTCTTAAAGCCAATATCTTTCTGCAGCAAGGAAACTTTGCACTCAGGTACTCAGACATCAAGGTGGATTTAAGCGAGCGCAATGTGTTCACATTCTTAGTATTTGCATAGGTCTTCCACGTTATGCTGTTTTTGATTGTTCTCCTTTTAGCTCTGAGATTGCAATTTCATCTTTGACGTTGCTGCAGACATCTCCCGTCATTGTGAGACAATGCCCTCCTGGTAGTGAACAGGTACTGTGGCTCATCTATGGTGAAAAGAAACCCAAAGTACACCGTCTTTCAGTCAATACATTGAAAAAAAAACTCCTCTTCTGTTACCATGCCCTAAAATTTAAACACCTAAACCTCAGAGAAACACATTGCAACTTGCTAATAACAAAAAAATGTAAAGAATCTAAGTACATCTCCACATTTAATAGCTTGTAGAAGCTCATTTAGTAGCAACAGTTTTACACAGTTGTCACATGGCTTCTGTATAGATTTACTAACCTCTAACGTTGCCATGCAGGAGCTTTGAAACTTGCTATACCTGCTTTACATCGTTGCTTCAGTTCATTAACGTTTCAGTGAATTTTCTAGGCCTGGCCATCTTAAAATGACCGTAATTCTTCACCTTCAGCTTTGCTCTCAGTTTTTAGATGCTGCTTTTTGTCTCTCTGCTTAGTGTCCTGCTTAGTAAAGGGGTGTTTACATTGTGTTACCCTGGATCTTTATCCCACAGAACTTATTTACCCAGCACATTTGGTTTGTTATTGCGTGGCTTTTGTCTGCAGGGCTGTGTATGTAAAAATATATTCTCTGCCACTGAACGAATCGCTTCTTCTCAGTCTGTCTATGGCTGAGTGTGCGTGAAATAGATGGAAAAAAAAAAGGCTTCTGCCAAGAAAAACAAATGTTTTATCGCATTAAAACCAGATAAATGTGACAAATATTTAAACAAATTTTACCTGAGTAATTTTTTTTTTGTGTGTTACATCTTGTCTTAAGGACACCAGAGACTGCAGTGAGTCAAGCAGCCTGGATGGAGACTGCCCCAGAGCTGTTGAAGCCCGGGAGAGAATCGGCGCTTTGCTGTGGCTCCGGTGCCGGCTGACTCTGGTCCAAAGCCTAGCTGCTGACATCCCCGCCTCTGCAAAATTTTTCCCAGGTGTTGGAAGCTTTTGGATTTCTTTTCCTAGTATTTCAGGACTCGATTTTATGTTGATCATATTACATTTAATATTGTTGTATGGATGACTAGAAAACATATATACTGCTCAAAAAAATAAATAAAGGGAACACTTGGAGTTACATTGTGTTGTTTGAGTGTTCCCTTTATTTTTTTTTTTGAGGAGTATATAATAATCTTACCTGTTTCCTAAAATATCACTTAAAAACATATAATGCTACCTTTCTGGTGGGCCTCGTGATACCAGAATTTTGTTAAATTGTAATAAAGTGCAGTCATCAGTCTCTACTTACGACTAACGGGCAGTGTAATAGAAGATAAATGGGCTCATTCATTTGTTTGCAAGCGGTAACGAATGTGAATTTGTCTTTTTAAGGCAATAACGTTAATGAAGAAATAGCTCGGCTGATACAGGAGGGACTGGACGAATGTGTGCGGTGGGGGGACCGAGATATTCAAGCTCTTTTGATGGTGGAAGCTGCAGAGTTAGAGGCAAAGAGAGGCCGGAGAGATCAGAGCTTAGCAATGCTGCAGGTACAAACACAAACCTATCGCTTTCTTTCTTCTGTTCATTGAAATGTTTTATTTTAGGTGGGAATTTTTTTTTTTACTGAAGGACACTTCAACATTATATGTGTCCTTATTCTGATGTTTTTCACATGTTGCTTAGTGTTTACTGCTGTCTTGTTGTCATTTTTTTTGAAAGTTTAATCATACAGCATTAATTAAAAAAATAACCTAAATCATTCAGAGCTAGGATCTTGTGCTGATGTATCAGCTGTAACGACCAAAACTTCATCACGTCCACGTTTTCTTTTACTTCCAACACCCTTTTTTCTGTTTTTATTGGTTCTTTAGATTCTGTCCATTGGAAAAACAGGACTATGAATAACTAGTCTTCTCTTTTATATTCTTACGTGTTGTTTAGAAAGCAGTGAATCTGCTGTCAGAACGAAGTCATATGCCACCCGGGTCTGTTCTGACTCTGACTCGAGCGACGTTGTTGCTCAGTGACCTGAGAGAAGCACGGAGCACATCGCTTCTCCAGCTGACACAGAAACTCCTGGAGAAGCAGGTACAACGTTACCCACACGGTCTACATTATACATACATATACTGACAGGAGGGAAATGCAAACAGTTAATCCTTTCAACCGTAACCATCTGTTTCAGCTATGCTTGTTCGATCAAAGTGTAAAGTTGGTTGATGGAAATCTGAGTTTCTCTCCACCTGGACCCAGAAACATCTACCTGCCTTGCCTGGACATGCTGAAGAAAGTCACTGTGGCAATTGGTAAAATATGAACGTCCGTTCACATTAATGAAAAAAATTAACTTTAAAAAAATGACCATCTCAGAAAGAAATCAGAACTAAATCCTTAAATAATCATTTGGTTGTTTTTTGCAAATCCAGCTGTGATGCGACTTATTGCGTACTATATGAGGAGATGGTATAACCCTTACTTTGACAGAAAGAGCATTAAGGTTTTCCTAATAAAGATTAGTCATTGTTTTTGTTTTCTTTCCTTTTTCTAATGTGTTTTCTGCTATATCAGGGAAATATTTGTTACATCCTTGATTTAAAACAGTAACTATATATAGTTAAGATAAGGCAACATTTGCCAACAAAACTTTTGAACTATACAATAATAATGCTTCAAATCCACTTTAATGTATATAAGTCACCTTAAATCTCTTCTTTTTTTTAATTTTCCCCCCCATCCACTGTATATATCTGGATGCACTGTATCTACTTCACGCACCTTTTCCTCCTTTGTGCACCTTCTGCTGCTTATAAGAGCTGATGTTACAAGTAAATCTCTCCATTGTGAGATCAATAAAAGTTCTATCTAATCTAAATCATCAATATGAATTCTTAAAAATATAAAACTGTTACTGTTCTTGAGGTTAATTCAAAATGATTTAGATTGATTATATGGTTTTCATTTAATTAATCTAAGTTACTTGTAATAAATTATTACAATAAAACTACAAAGTTATAGTGAACTGAAGGAATTGTTCAATGTTTTAGCATGAGGAGTAATAAAGGTGTTTTAACTTCATCAGTCTGCCAGAAACTGTTACTCGAACACCCCTAATTCAACCCTAAACCTGAATTAAAAAAAATATTTCTCTACTGATCAGCAGCTCCCAGATTAGTCTAAATGAATTATGGAACCTACTAAACAAGGAAATTGGTTTTAATTGGTTTTGCTGCAAAAAAAAAACGCTTTAGTAATGGCATAATGTGGTTGATATTAAATCGTAACACAAGACAGAATCATGTCCTTGGTGACCATTTCTTAACAATTTAGTCACCTGTGCCTGTATTCACAAAGACTCTGAGATAACTTCTATCTTAGCCTAAAAATTCCTACCATGGAGTCTTAGCTTAATTCAATTCAATTAAATGTTATTTATATAGCGCCAAATCATGAAACATGTCATCTCAAGGCACTTTCCAAAGTCAAATTCAACCAGATTATACCGATTGGATCAGATTATACAGATTGGTCAAAAAGTTTTCCTATCTAAGGAAACCCAGCAGATTGCATCAGGTCTTGACAAGCAGCATTCACTCCTCCTGAAGGAGCGTACACCTACAGTGGACAGTCGTCTGCATTGTTGATGGCTTTGCAGCAATCCCTCATACTGAGCATGCATGAAGCGACAGTGGAAAGAAAAACTCCCCATTAACGGGAAGAAAAAACCTCCAGCAGAACCAGGCTCAGTGAGAACCGTCATATGCCTCGACCGACTGGGGGTTAGAGAAGAGCAGAGACACAATAAGAGAAAAAAAAAAAAAACACAGAAGCAAACACTGATCCAGGAATCATTTTTATGTTACATGGTAATAGCGGGTGATCTGTCTGCCCTGGATGATGTCACAGTTAACAGAACGCCAGACCAGGTGTACCTACTATGAAGAAAAAAGAGAGAGAGAGCAAAAAGTTAAAAGCTGAAATGACAACAAGCAACGCTAAAGTTAAGCTTAAGAGTGATTAAAATCGCTGCTGAGAGCGACTCTGGGGAAGGAAATGGCAGAACTTTTTAGTGAGGAGGTGTGGTTGACCCTATCGCTAGGTGTGACGCTCTCTTTTAAGAGCTTTGATTGGTTCTTAGTACAAAAAGTAAAACAAATGCACTGCTAGTAATCAAAGGAGAGAGGTTAACTAATTAGACTGGATTAGGAAATGTGTGACATGATGATGAAACCTAATAAAATTAAATCACTTTTGACCGTAACTTATTTACATCCTCCTCATCATTTTGATTTGTTTATGTTTACTCGCCATTCCGATGATCGTTTTACTACTTAATTTATTTGCGATTGCTTGTACAAAGCGGTTGTATTTGGCAAAACGACTGACATAAAATGGAGAAAAAAGGTGGATAAAACCGAGAGGAGCCTATGCCTCTTCCCTCACAGCTCTGGGAGAATTGAATTTCCTCCTATGGGGATGATAAAGGTTATGATTAGGGTTGACAATGTTATGATTGTATGATTATTAAAGAAGTTTGTGTGCTTACTTCCTCTACTGTTTAGATGATCGATCAGCCAATCAGCTCTCTTATGTTTCCGCCATCTTCCCCGCTGAAAACACTCTTAGGCTCGCTAAAAGTCCTCCTCACTACTCCTAACATTTTTTCACATTAGGAGCTCTCTCTCTACTTTTAGTCTCAGGATTCTCTGTGAATACGGGCACTTCAGCTTCTAAGAGGAGATTATTAAAGTCAGAAATCAATCAGTTCGCTTGCCTTTGTTCACTCGTTCCTATGAATCCCTCCAGTCTTTGGTAGGATTTTGTGAAGCTTAATGTTACTAGTTCACATAAATTTGCAGAGTTAGAGTTAACAACCTTGGAAAAAAAACCTGCTGAAAATGTACTTTGCCTCCTTTGTTACAGGTTCAATCCTGAATCTTGGCAACATGCAAGAACCTGATCAATCATCCATGCCCAGCAAGAGTCTGCACCGGTCCAATAAGACCAGGAGAGATTCTCAAAAAGTTTCCCCTCTGAGCGATAAAAGCTCATAAATGTGATTGCTAACATTTGATTTTTTTTTTTTTTTTTGTCATTTTGAGAGGCAGAAAATGTTTGCTTTCTAGTAGAACTCCTGCAGTGATTCATTACAGGGTCGTCTTTGTACTATATCACCACAATACAGTTATATTTTAAAGGCCTATATAGTGATGTCTCTTGTATTCTGGAACATGAAGGAGAAAATTAAAGCTGTACTGAAAATTAGCAAAACTGTACCATTCTAATGTGAGAGAATTAAAAATTTGGCAAGGTTAAAAAACATTTTCATTGTATTTTGCTCTTTCGAAAATGCTTTTAAAAATGCTTTGTGTCTGTGTCTTGGCAATTCAAAAAAAGTGCTTTTAAAAATATTTGCCCTCTGACAGATTTTTTTTTTTTTTACTTTTCTGATTTTGACCCTATATTGGGAGGAAGACACAAACCTAAATTCAATAGTAGGCAAAGCAAACATTTGGGGTATTTGGGGCAATAAGATTATAACAAAATTGAGCTGATGTTTCCACAGATTTCTAGGTAACTCATTATCAAGCCAGCTCGGTGGCAGTGGCACAACTGGTTATTAGGTTTAGGAGGCAGTCACAACTTTTAACTTGCTTTTGCTGACTGTTTTTCCCCATATATAAAACCATCCGAACGCTGTGTTTTGTTTTCCCTCAGGTTGTCCTTGTCCAATTGTCTGATCGTCTGAAACATTTATGTGAGAGTGAAAAAAGCAAAAAACAGAAGGAACGTATAAAAGGGCAAATCATTTTTTTCATAGTGCTGTATTTGTTTTGCATGACAATATACAGGCAATGCTCATCAAACACATCCATTCACTTATCTTATACTTTCAGTGTACCAAATACCCAAAAAGTTACCTTGATTGCAATTCACTTTGAGATTGATGCCTTCCCTCTGGAGGGGGCCTTATTCTATGATGGAGGGAGAAGTTACCCACGGTTAAACCAGATACTACCTTTTAAAGGTAAAATTCATTAACATATATTACAGTAAATTAATTAATTAAAGGTATACTATGCCTTGATTTTCCAGCGAGGCTCCCCCCAGTGGGCGAAAGTAAAAGTGCACTGTCGTAAAGATGCTCAGCTGTTCTGGTTTCTCCGTCAAGCCAGGCGCGGTTGTTTTGAGTTTAGCAGACAGGCGAACGCAAGGAAAAGTGAAAAAAACGGCAATACAAACAATGACTAACACAGTGAAAGTATGAACATC
The DNA here is from genome assembly GCF_011125445.2 of Fundulus heteroclitus. Classification (NCBI taxonomy): domain Eukaryota; kingdom Metazoa; phylum Chordata; class Actinopteri; order Cyprinodontiformes; family Fundulidae; genus Fundulus; species Fundulus heteroclitus. The sequence goes on from NC_046371.1 coordinate 21,909,244, forward strand.
AGGGTTTCCCGCAGCGCTATCTTGGCGAGGCAGTCGCCTCGCCAAACTCACGCTACCGCCTCGCCAACATTCAAAAAAAATAAAATAAATAATAATAATAATAATAATAATAATAATAAAAAACTCGATATGCTTGTATGTTTGTTTGACGTTAACACGCGGTTCTTTGTTGTTGCTTTCGCGCGTGCATATAGTGAATGGCAGGGCAAGAAGTTCTCGCCGTGAAGTAAGACCGACTCTCGCGGTCTTGCACGAGACTTCTGAGCCTGTGGGTGCGGGCCGAGGGCTGGTTTTCCCCCACAGAGCACCAGGGCGGCCGAGAAAACCTTTGTTCGACCTGAAATGACTCATTTAATCATCCAAAACGGTATGGAACACATTAATTAACTTAAAAAATGTTGCATAGTATGCCTTTAACAACTATAAGTATGTTCCAAAGTCTTGGAATCTAATTTCCGGCCGTGCGTTTTATTGTGAAGGGCCACCGGAAGTAGCCCTGTTATATCCGGACCGTGTTGACAACAGTCTGGCCGTCCGGAGTAACGGTAGCCCTGGTTGTCTGGCTGCAGCGGCGTTTGTTTTGAGTCCAGCAGCGGTTAGTAACGGGGGGGTGGTGGTTCCGGCGCCCGTTGTTCAGGCTGCCGGTGCGACCGCTCGCTGGCTGGCCGTCTTTTAGATGGAGTTTCGGGTGAAAAGATGATCGCTTCACTCTCGAGAGGAAGTTTGCTGGACGAGGTTCTCCACGGGGGCTACAACGAGGTAACGTTCTGGCCCCCTCAGGGTTGCTGCTGTCAGCGTTCAGGACGTCCGTTTGGGCTAATTAGCGAGCGGGGGTCGGCTACGTTTGCTGGCCTTAAGGTCGCGCGGATATTATACTACTTTATGCTGCAATATTTAAACGCGTTTAGATGTTTAGATAGGTTCACCTGGGTTTTAGCCTACCGCAATGGGTTAAACCACACAATAAAGTTGACACAGGTCTTTTATATAGCGATAGTTATGAAGGTTGCTAAATGTTTAGCGTACAGTTGTTAGGCGATGTCTTCACTGCAATCCTTCAGTTTATAACTTCAGCTAAGGAAGCAAAATTACAATGGAAGCCGAGCATGAAATTACCTCTGCTTAAAAAAAAAAAAAAAAAAAAAAAAAAAAGGATGCATCCTTGTGGCGAAGAGCTGTCATGGGAAACATCAACAACGGCGGTGTTTAGTTGGGTAGACACCAGTGGAGTCAGGAGAATCCTCCCTAAATGAGTGATTAAAGCAAAGTTCTAACGCACTTATCGGGACAATAGGCTGACCTCCCTCCCTCTGCTCTGTCCCAACACATGCAACAAAGGCTGTTATTTGTCTGAGCTTCGTGTGGCCCCGATCACTAAGCCTTGTGTCTGTGGATGTGTGTGTGTGCGTCTGATTGGCGACCTGCAGCAGCAGCTGGCAGCCTACGTTTCCTGGGTGAACTCTCAGCTGAGGAGGAAGCCCGGCCTGCAGCCCATCGCGGACCTCAGGCGCGATCTGCAGGACGGGGTTGTGCTCGTACAACTGATCGAGATCGTTGGTAAACACACACACACACACACACACACACACACACACACACACACACACACACACACACACACGTTCTGATGACACCCTGAAGTAACTCCATGGTGGGGGGAGGTATCTGCACATGCTTCTGTAAAACCTCATGTCAGTTTTTGGCTCAGTATGCATGAGTTGTGTACGTGTTCAGTAAATCAATGAGATGAGCAAGAAAGAATAAAACGTTAAAGTCTGCGTTATTCTTGAATGATCTGCACAACTCAACTCCTGATACCTGTTGTTTAAACGTCTAGGGTAGTGAACGTCAACCTACGGCCCGTGGGCCATATCCGGGCCATATCCGTAGCATAGTGAAGACAAAAACGTGTGTGTGTGTATATATATATATATATATATATATATATATATATATATATATATATATATATATATATATATATATATATATATCTCAGTGACGTGTGGTAGGGTTCATAGCTGGTGAGGCACTGACATCATCAGAGTCAGATTTACAAATATATACACTCTACAGAGTAGACTCGTTGCAAAGTGCTGAAGGAGACTGATTGACACAAATAAATTCACCAAGATACATGGAAAAAATATTGATTCTTTGATTAAAAAATAAAACTAAATTATTTGTCATTTGATTGGTAGCAGTTTATGAGTTATGATGGATTTCTGCATTTGTAACACATTCATAAACTATAACCCACATTATGCACATTTTATTACAAAAACAAAACATGAGTAATTATCGCTGTCTTACCTCTACTTATAATTTAAGTCCCTGCGGCGCTCTTTCTGAACAAAAATATCGGTCATTTTCCAGTAAAAGTTCTCTTTATCTTCTTCAGTTTTAAAACTCTCTCAGTCTCAGTGGAGCTCACTGCCAGGGAGGAAAGCCTTCCCTGATCAGTCCTGTTCCAGCTGTATGTTTAGTGTTTTTAGTTCTTTACTTGTTTAACATAACTCGCTAATAATACATCCATAACTTGCTGTCATTTTACAGTTTTAGGATCAGGAGCGGTGCTCCTTGAGCGCCCCCTGCCTAGAGGCCAAGGAACTGCCGGCCTCACGTACAACCAGTTCTCTGCCATTTATGATCGCCCAGCAGCATGAAAACATGTTACCTGCACATAGTTTGATGACCAAAACACAATTCGTAATCCACATATATTAAATTGTGGAAAATCAGTTATTATTCATCCATCCTTGTTCTAACAAGTCTATCCCTTGTGGGGTCGCGAGGGGTGCTGGTGCCTATCTCCAACAGGCAAGAGGCAGGGTACACCCTGGACAGGTCCCCAGTCTATCGCAGTATTATTATTATATATTTTTTATTATTTCTTATTTTTCATTTAACAAAAGCATCCGGCCCTCACAATGTCTGCCGCGAAAAATCCTGGCCCTCGGACAAATGTAGTTGATGACCCCTGGTCTAGGGCATCCCCAGTGCAGCAGTTTGCATTATTTTTCCCAAACATTCATGCTCTGCTTTCTAATGCACAGCTCCATTAGTTAAGTGTAGTCCACACGCATTGTTGTGTTAAGCTAATGAATCCGGGTGCGTAGCAGCCTTTACAAAGACGTTCATAGTGAAAGAGAGACTGGGCTGGCAGCTGCAGCTCCCTCTCGGCCCGTCGTCTGTCGTCCTGCGCTCGCTGTGTCCAGACAGCTTCTAGCTCAGGGAAAGCTGCCCAGAGAGAGCATGCAGTCTGGAAAAGTAGGGCTCTTTCTGTAGCGATGTTTATGTTCTTGGTAAGTAAGAAAACGGTTTACTCTTGCAGACTATTCAGCCAATCAAATGCAATCCAGCAAATGGAATGCTACCATGGCTGCAGAACTGACATGCTGAGGAGCTAATTCAGCAAGGAGACATTTAAAGGTCGCTGGACAGTAGATCTCGAGGACTGGAGTTTGGCACCTTTGGCTGAGCACTTCACAAACTACTCTGTATGAGAACACCTGTTTTTAAGGCTATAGATTGTATAGTTGTTTGTTTTGGGACATCCCTCAACATAAGTGTTCTTTATCTGTGCCTTTTTTTTTTTCTCCTTCCTTTGGCAGCTGGTGAGGTTCTGCAGGGAGTCTACGTACCTCCACTAGACAAAGAGGAAAGCAGAAAGAATGTGGAGGAAGTCTTGCAGTTCATTTCCTCTAGAAACATACGCATGCCCCACATATCCGCAAAAGGTAAACCACATACAATTATTATAAACGTCTGGTGTTTGAAGAACACGTCATCTTAAAATACTGTGTTTTTTTTTTTATATACATCTAGTCTCACTGACTCTCAGTTTTAGTCATAGACATGTCAGAAAGCTATTATTTAACCTACCATGATAAAATTATCCCACCGTCAGCGCTCAGCATTTTGTGTTTGGCCGATTTTATTGTAAAGTAGCTATAAAGATGTACGCACGTACTTGATGACGACATGCCTCGTTTGGTATTTTTAGACATCGTCGATGGCAACCTGAAGTCTATAATGAGGATCATTCTGGCTCTGGCGGCCCATTTCAAACCCTCAGCCAGCCAGAGGGCCGCATCTGGGAGTGGGCGGAGCTTAACCCGAGGCAGCACAAGCCACAATCCTCTCTCCACGGTCGCGTTGGCCCAAGGGGCGGCTGCTGCTCTGGCCTCGGCTCGCCTGGACGCCTCGCTGCCGACGCGTTTTGCACGCATCAACAGGTACGGTTGTGTTACTGGCTGTAAGATAATCCTACATGGGGCCGGCAACTTTTGGACATGCCTCTCCACACTTCAGCTGCTGAGGTGTACTGTACCTTTAAATCTTATGAACCTGAAGTTTAGTCTTGACCCAGATTAGGTGTCTTGTTTAGCTCCGATGAACGTCTTCGTGTCTGGAGTTGTGGGAGGGGCCAGTGAGTAATCCATAGCCAGACCCTAGATGCTGCTGCTGAGCTCATAATGTGATTCTGCCCAACATGATGCCGTCTGTGGACATCAAAGCAAAAATACAGGCAGTTTTTCATGCGGCATCAAAGGAGACGGAAAACAGGGCCTATCCTCTTTCAACATCTCGCATTGGTCTTTTTTTTGCCAACCTTCAGAAACGCATCTTACTTGGACTTAAAGTCAGTTGCCTAAATAACTGAAGATATAATTGTATCCTTATTGGACTGTTTGCGCAACAGGATATTTTTTTTAACCATGTAGTTATTTAATAAACGAAACAAAAATCAACATTTAAAACTGTTAATACAAAGAAAAGGGACACCCACATTACAACACTACCCCTTTGCCAGGATTTTTACACGAGAACAGCGCGATAAATGGACAGAGGCCCATGCCAACGATTTCTAATAGTAACAAGTGTGGATATTCTCATCTTTGTGTCACGTATTCTCTTCCAGCTGGAGTTTCTGCAGGACAGCGTTTTGTTATCTAAAATATATCTGGCTCAGCCTATACAGCTACAGTTTTCAGCGGACCTAGACGGTGCTAGGCTAATGCTAACAGGTTTGCTCACTACTTTAGAATTTTTATACAACTTGATAATAATTTGTTTCGTTAGTTATTCCTCTGCTGTTGCAGTTAATCGTTTGTAAAAAAAATAAAAATAAACGTGGCCTTTTGGTTTGAACAGCCTAATATTTAATCAGTAGTGTTTCAGCTGCTCTCTGTTCATGTTTTCTCTGCACAAAAAGCTGGTTGAGACACCAAAGAGCAGTTCACAGGATACAGACCGACAGGAAGGGGCAGCGGCTTACCCAGCGAACGTCATTGTTAACTGAAAGGTGAACTGGTATGGAAAACCTCGGCTTGTTAGATCAACAAAACAACGTGAATAACAATCTGCTTTAGCAGGTGGTGGTAAACTAGCTACCATAAGATCACAGGCCGCACGCCGGCAGCGGGTGTTGAAAGCCAGGTTTAGTCAGGCACTCCGATAACGATCATTTAAAAGTGTGCCAGCCCGATGTTTGGCATCGGATCAGGACGACAACAATTGTTACTGAATGCACCGCAACAAGCTCAATTCTTCAAATATGTATGTAGGGTCAGTTTTATTTTATTTTATTCAGAAGAAAATTTGCTCTTTTATTTTACGCAGATGTTATCTGACACATATTAAAGCTGACATTTGAAGTTCCAAATTATTTTTATGCAGTACAATGCTGAAGTCATTTCTAGACACAACCCAAACTATTGTTTTTAAATGCAGACCTTGTTAGGGCTACAAAAAAAAAAAAAGAGAAATAATTCTGATCATTCAAAAATGGTTTAGCCAGTTTTATGCTTTGCTTTCAATAATTAAGTTTACTGACATTACTGTGTGTAAACGGCTAACTCGGTTGAAATCTGAGCCCTACCCTGTACTTAGTTTGCCATAGTTTGTTTATTCTGAGTCTGCAGCTACTTTAGTTTTGCTCATTTAAAGATAAACTACAGATATAGACACTGAGGATTTGCTGTCCTCTGGTGGACAAACAAAACGTAGAAACTGAGCCTCCTCCGTTGGAGCTGCCGACTCTGGCTCGTCTCTTTGTAGAAAGACGGGGAGCGAGGTGGTTCTGACGCATAATTACATTATTCTTACTCTGTCTCTCGTAGTGGCTGGGGGTTAGATGGAGAAAGGAGCATATGTGTCCGTGCGCTGGTCCAGCAGTATGAAAGGGGAGTCCCAGATGAGCAGGAGAACTCCCACCCGTGCAGGTAACTTGCTTCTACATAAACTGAAATTGACAGGGTTGTTGTGATCTCTGCTCTGGTTAGAGCACAAATTAAATCAATGCATATAGGTTATAGAGTAGGTTGAGGTGAAAATGCTTATTTTTATAGGAATGCTGGGTTTTCGTCAACTTCTGTTTGACTTGTGCAGATTCAGAGTCAAGAGCCAGGGCCTAGTGACTGGGATTAGATGGGTGCTTACATTACTTTCATAATAAAAGCAATAAATTAGTGTGACATTTTAATATCAATCAGCTATGGTGCTGAAAAGATGCCAAGCAATTGTTTTTGCAGTTAAAGCAGATTTTTATTTATGGGACTTAAAAAGATTTTCACTACCAGCAACTTCATTAATGCCCCGCCGCTCCACACAGAGCGGTTGGCATGAGCTGAGAATAGTCAGGAAGCTAATTTGAACAGACGTGAGCTGAAGCAGCTTAAATTCATTAACAGAAATTTGTAATTTTCTTTCTGACTGGAAAAGTAAGAAGAGGTTGATTTGATTCAACTCAACACAAATGGCTCAAGTTTAAAAAAAAAAAAAACACAAAACAAACACTGTGCTACTTGAAGAAAAAAGTAAAAAAAAAAACATCTATTTTTTTTTCCTTTGCCCACAGTTACATTTATTTATTTATCCTCATTTATCACTTCTCAGACTCTGGCAGCAGAACGTGTTCTGTGGTTTACTATTGCGTGTGTGAGAGTCAGAGCATATGACTTTGGTCTTTGTCCTCTAAGCCCTATGCTGGTGAGGACTTGTGTGTGTGTGTGTGTGTGTGTGTGTGTGTGTGTGTGTGTGTGTGTTAGCGCAGAGAGGCCTGAGCTGAAAACAGGGCTGATACTTGAGAAAAGGCAACGATCTTTCTTTATTTTCTGCAGTCACATGCCTGGTGTGAGGTCGGGTTTTCCCAGGTTTTTTTGTCGCTGTGAACATAACTGCTGAGGTCCATCACATCTATCATTGCCATTACCGCCTTCTCTGAGAGAATCTCAGACCCACCAGAGCTACAAACAATCGTTTTTATGGACGTACGGCTTGACTGAGAGTTGTTGGGCGACGGACGGCTGCATCGGTCGCCGTGGAAACCGCCGGCTGTCTGGAGGGCTGGGAGGCGGGGCTGGGATGCAGAAACGGTCATGAGTTTTTTTCGAGCTCCTAAGGGCTACAAAGCAGCAAAAAGGGGCGAAGTGTAGCCTCCTTTAAAGTGTTCTGTGCCGGTCGGACCGACTGTAGCCCACTATGGGGGGGACCCAGATTAAATGGTAAGAGGAGGCACAGATGCTCACTCTGTGAGTTCAGGCATTTTAAACGGCTTTAACGCTAACAAGACTGTATGTAACTGGCGTTTGGGGCATTTTTATGTAACGTTTTCCGTATGCTTTCACTCTTTCTGCTTTTATATTCTCTCTTTTCTGACGTGCCTTAATCTGAAAAATTCAGACTGTTTCTAGACTATTTTCACGACGATGAGTTGAGCGGTTACTCACGGTCTTCACAGCCGATGGCCCTTCTTGAATATTCCCTTTTCCGGTGGTCAGGACTTACCAACAGGGGTCCAGAGAAGATGGATAGATCAGGGCGTCGATGCTAAACCCGTGTCCAGATGCCCAAAGTAGCGTATGAGCGATAAAGGCGACAGAGCTGGACCACGGAGCAGAGAAGGGATTCTCCGATCAGAATCTCGAGGTTTTGCTAAACCGTGACCTGCCCAAACAGAAGAATTACAATAAAGGAAGATATAAGAACAGTATTCCGAATCTCCGGGCCGAAATTGCCCATTTTAAAACCACCACTGGGCACAAACTCGGCTGTCACAAAGGTTTTTATTCTCCAAACGAAAATCTCCCTCATTCCCTTTCTTTTTTTTTTTCTTTTTTTTAAAACTGTCTAACTTGATCTCTCTAACCCCTCAGCTTCCGTTGCCGGTGACTGAAGACACGTCCACGACCAGATTGATTAACTAGCGTTTTCTCTTTTGTGAGCCTTAGCGCCGTCACCCCACTGTCCTCGCCAAGAAGTCAGCAGAGCAGCAGCTCCAGCCGACAGACGCACGACAGCGGGCGGGAGCAGGAGAGCAGCGGTGCGTTCCGTCGAGCCCGTTAACACACGTTGAAATGCAAGTTGCCTGGCTCGAGTAACACTGTTATGTGTTTGCGTCTTTGTGCATGTAGAGGAGTCCTCTAATGCCGTCGACCAAACGCCATTGGACGATTCCCTCAGTGAGACCTTGGAGAAGGAGGTGCAGGAGACACGGAAGATGGTGTCCGCGTTGCAGGTATGGAGAGGAGGACAGGTTGGATCTTGATAACCTTCCCTGTTTGTTTTCCTTCTCTTCTTGCAACAATATTAAAAGATGAGGAGGGTGAGTTAACTAATTGCAATTAACTTTAATGTTTTTATTTTTCTCCTGCTAGACAGTTTTAGGTAAGGTATTAACTAGGACTGCAAAGTAAAGCTATTTATAAATAGTTAATAAGTGAAAATCTCCGTCTGTTCATAACGCCGTCCCCCAGCATCCTGGAAAAATCGCTGATCAGGATAAAGTGGAACACTTTGGCTCCATCCAAACTTCCTTAGTAATGGCTCCTAGCTCCTAGCTCCTAGCTCCTTGACCTTTTATGGATTTAACAGTAAGAACTCCATCGTGGGGAGGAAAGGAACTCGGGACCGCTGTGCCGAATTCAGACAGCCATTAACTCCGACGTCATTACGTGACGGAAACGCTCATGGATGATGCGAGTCAAATCCAGCCTTTCTGAAAATGAACTACAAAGTATGCAATCTCTTCTTTCAGGACATTTTTGTAGATTTCTGTGAGGGGTTAAGGCTGGACGATAATTCAATAACAATATATACATCGATTGATAGATGTATATCGCTGATAGAAAAAAAAAGGATCAATAAAAAGTTCAATAGAATAACAGTTTTTCTTCCTCTTGCATTCTAGCCTATCATGTAGGTTAATATTACAGTCATTACATCCTCCCAACCAATCACAAAGCAGACCCATGAACGCTCCGTCACCAAGCTCCGCCCCCTTCACAGAGTTTAGGGAGCACAACTCTTTTTTAAAACTTGCAGTTTTGGTAAAAAGTTTAGTTAGAACTGAGTGTTTGTGAGTTCGGTATCTAAAAATAGGTCGCTAAGCAACAGGATAAAATGGCCAGGGCAGCACTTAAAATATATCTTTTGAATTTGTTGATAGTTATCGATATCGATCAACATGATTTCTGTTTTATCGATATGCATCAAAATGAGTTGAGAACAGGGGTGGAAAAAAGGGAACATGAGGGTAAATTAACCAGGATTTCAGATCATATTACATCTTTCACTGCTAAATCTGTCCCTTCTAATGAATTGTGGGACTTTATGGCGTTCTTTACTTGTCTCCCTCTTTATGTAAAGTTATTTATTTAAATAAAGGAGAGTTTGTCGGCTGGTCGGTGAGCGGCTTCACCGCAAAGTACAAATTAGTGTCACATGTTAGACTTTTTTTTTTTTTTTTTTTTTTCCAGGCTCTGTTGCTGCACGGCTCTCTCCCTGAGGATGAACAGGATGAGTCTTTGACGTTGGAGCCAGTCAATGCTGATCAACAGCTGGTAGGTTTCTTTGATGTTTTTTTTTTATGTTCTTTTTATCTCTTTTAACGGGTTGATTTGATTTTTTCGGCCCGTGTGCTTCTTCTCCGTCTCGGTTCTTAGCCTCTCCGGTTTTTGTGCTCACCGCAGATCACATTACCGTGTGTGTCAGAGAGGGACACGGGTATCAGTTTCCCTTTATCCTGCCTCGGCTGTAGATCTCACACGCTCGTTTCTCCTCTTCCAGGTAGTCGTCCGCAGCCGTTTGGATCAGAGCATGGAGGAGGTCGCAGGGCTAAAGGTAGATGTGTAACTTGTTATCCGTTTCACACCAATACTTTATTTCTTCCGTTGGGAAGATTTTTTTTCGAACTACGGAATGAACTCCGCGATTAATGTTTAATTCGTTGTGGTCTTTGCTGTTTGCTCTAGAGAGAGCTGTTGCTCTGTAAGCAGGAGATCAGAAACCTGCAGGCGGTCAAGGTGGGACAAACCACGAAGCAGCATTTTTACTCTGTTTTTTTTTTTTTTTTTTAACAAGTTGTTGGTTGAAGCATTGATTTTGTGTTTGGCTGTTGTCGTTCAGGAGGCCCAGCAACAGAGGCTGTGCTCTCAGGAAGCCTCCATCCTGCAGATGAAGCAGGAGCTGCTCCGAGCTAGCATGACAAAAGACGAGCTCAACCACCAGAATGTAGGAAATATATTGAGGCTTCATACGTTTTTCAGCCCGTTTTTTTTTTTGTCATTGTGAAAAATCTTCAAAATAATACACCTAAAATGTTTTAAAAAATAGCATTTAGCATTTATGACGGTTGTTCAGTGTATTCTCGTTCTCCGTCCTGGTGTGCCGCAGGCAGAGCTGAAGTGGAAGCTGGAGGAATGCAACAGGCTGCGGGGCGAAAGCAAGGTGACGGACTTGAACGTTAACGCTCTCAGTTTAACTTTGTTTGTCGGCGTCCGATGAGTCTGAGTTGAATAAAGATCTAACATGTCCTCGCTGTGCGGCTGGATGCAGAAGGACGGCGGACAGAAGGACCGGTTACTGCAGCAGTTCAAGCACAAACTGGAAGAGAGCCAAAGACTCCAGGTATGCTGGATGGAAACAGGATAAATAATGGAAATGCTAACCAAGACTGCATGAAAGCTTGGATTAAAAGGTCAAGATAACTAATGTTGCTCACAGTTTGAAACTAATTGAAACTAGTTTGAAATTTCACTGGCACACAGATTTACCTAGCTTTAGGTAAATAAAGTTAAAGCATTACCTTTTTACTCTGCCGATGCTGCAGAAAAACATAATCTGACCTCCAGCTAACTCAGGCTGCTTTGGATTTTTCTGATGTAAAAAAAACCCCCAAAAAATCATGCCACCAATAAGGAAATGATGCCCTAATAATAGTGCATAATTATTATTTTTTGCACTGATGATGATTTACTTACTTCCATCAACTCACAAACCATAATGCAGTTGTAAAACAAATGTTTTCTTTTCATTCAAGGCAGCAAAAATACAATACAATTTCTTTTTAAAATAAAATCCAGATAAAAACACTAACAAACCCTGCAGTGAATCTAACAATAATATTTTGGTTTTTAGTGGAATATAATACAAAGAACCTCAGCTGAGGATGAACAGAAATAATATCAGGTGAATCAAGCGGCTCAGCGATTAAAAAAAATAAACATACATGCTGACATAACATCACAAGTCTCTCTCTGTTTTCCAAAGAGAATCAACCCGCCCACAGAATCCTTTGGTGAGCAAAGATAATAAGACCTGTGCAGTGAAAACCTATTTTACATCCTGTCTATCGTGTCATAGAAGTTACCAGAGTCCCGCTGGCTGCTTGATAAGATGATCTTAGTGGATTTATTTTTGTTATCTCAGAATTTTCAGGAAATGTCTCTTGAAAATCTCAATTTCTTCTCTCTTAATGCCGTTTTAAATTGAAAAGTTTTTGAAACGCGGCTAGAGAGAAAAATAATCAAAATCCCAGCTGGATCCCACAGTGAGGCCACCTATTGAGGGTCACTGGCATAGAGCATTGTGCTTTCATCCCAGGATAGTTAGGTAAAAATTAGACATGAGTGAAGGAAAAAAAACACAAGACGATCACATCGTCAAAGGTTACTGACTCTGACACAAACACAAATCCCTCTTAGGTGTGACGGGACCTGATGTTTCTCAGAGCGCGCTTGATTTCTTCCTGATTAGGAATATGTGATATGCCACCATACGTGAAAAAATAAACAGTGACAGCAGCAAGTTATTTCTGCGCTTTCTTCTCACGTGACCGCTTTCCAGGTTTTCATGGTGTTACTTTTTTTTTTTTTTTAGGCTGAAGCGCAGAGAGAGTTGGAGCAAAAAAACGGCATTCTGCAGGAGCTAATGAGGAAAAATCTGCAAGAGGTAACGCCGCTTCTCTTCTCTGCCAAATCCCTCCGGGCTTCGCTTTTTGCCCGCTGGTGGGGAAAACATCCGTCCGTGTTTTGTTTGTCGTTTCTTTGTCAGATCCCGACTGACTCAGAAAACAACGGATATTCTTACCCTGGAAACTCAACCTCTTCTGTGTCAGGTGTAAGTATTAGTATGTTTTTCTATTTCACCACAGAACACATTTGATTTTTTTCACAAGCCAGTTTATGTCGGAGTCTTAGAAGCTTTAAATTTGGATTGACTTGTCAGCAGGTTGGCGAGGTGTTAAAGCCCCTTTCAGGTCATAATCTTATTCCATGATCTAGTTCTTTATACCTCAAACAAAACAATAAAACAAAAGGTGTTGACATGGACTGGGGGGGTTAAAGTCAACCCACCTTCACACAAGGTTATCAACACTATGGACTGGACTGAGCTCAACCAGATAGAGAGGAAATCCCCAAAGGACACGGTATTTTATTGCAGACTTTATGCCTCGCCTATGTGTTCCTAATCATTAATTGGCAGATTTAAAACCAGAACAGGGCCTGTGATCTCAGCGGATCAGCGTGTTTGGTGTGAAAAGACAAAGTGATCCAGCAGGGGCGGGGGGGGTGCGGTTGTGGGATCATTGTGGAAATACGATCTGAACGGGTCCTTTGTTTGTGCTCTGCCAGCAGGCAGAGGAGGTCCAGCTGGTCCGGGACGCACTGAGGAGTCTGAGGAACAGCTTCAGAGACCACGACCCGCAGCACCACACACTGGACACCCTGGAGCAGGGAATAGTGTCGCTCATCGACAGACTGCATGTCGTGCACACTCACAGGGTACGCAGCCTTCACACCAACGTCCTCGTTGAGCAAAACTCATAATTCTGTTTGAATGTTCAGGTAGACCTGGAACGTCCTTTTTGATTTTGAGGCTGGGTCCTCAACTTTGAATTCACTGCAGATTTTCTCCAGTCCACACAGGGTCACGATTATACATACAGGCTCAAATACAGACAAAATGTATCCACAGATAAACTTCTATAACCGAGCTGTACGTCGACCAGCCAGTTTCAGCTGAACATTTCACCGCATGCTGCTAAACAGAAATGGTTATGATTATTTAAATTGGTTAGTCTCCTGGCACGTACCCGGCTTCTACACATGATCCTGCATTTTTTTTTTACAGGGTTGAGTTTGGGGTGCCCTTCCAGAAAAAAAAACTGTTTTATCCTGTTGGAACGTTCTGGAGCTACAAGCGGATGAATGATGGATGACTCAACAGTCCTTTTTATGGGCTAAATTAAAACGGCTTTTTTTTCAAAGCCACCACAAACCTCTAAAGAGCATTCCTTACTTCATTACATGACAACATGCATTTTTCTATCTACCATTTTGACTGAAAAAAAAAAATCTTCAGCGCTCCTGACCGCGCCTTTTGCGTAGGGATAATGTGTAAATCCCCCGCTCAGACCGGCTCATTCGTGTTCAGCGTGAACGCGCCATTAGAGCCGCGCCAGCCTCAACACTGAAAGCATGAGAGCAGTGACAGGGTTAGATATGGGTGGACCTATTTACATATAAACAGGAAGCATAATTGGTCTTTTTGGAGGAGCTGTCACACCATGGACGGGAATCAACGCTTTTAAAAAGACATTTGTGGCCTTGCTGAGTAGCCGTTAACTAAAAACAGCTGACGTGTCAGAGCTGTGCGGTATGTACTGAAATCAGTATTTGACGGAGATTTAATTACACTCTCAGTATTTTTGTTTTGGTCTATAGGGAAGAGGGAAATCTCCAAGACGGAAGGATCAACACACAAATTTGGACTCTTGGACTTCCTTCCGTGAGAATCTCTGCTTTGCTACAATTTACAAGCGGCAAATGTTTCTTCCTGACTTCACACCTTTCTGCCGTTTTGTTACAGAGAATTGTCAGTCGCTCAACGGTTCTCCTGCCTCTACAAAAATCCTTTACTTTACTGGAAACTCACCGACACCCTCCATGATCAATATACCTAAGAGGTTAGGAGTGTTAAATGGGGAACACGGGGCAGAATGATCCTGCACTGCAAAAACAGACCTAAAAATATGTAAAATGTTCTTAAAATGTGTGTTTTTTCCTTGATTTGAGCAGATAAATGATATTATCTGCCAATGGAATGAGTATTTTGACCCATAAAATAAGATAATTAGACATCCTGCACTTGAAATAAGATGATGGAGATGAGTTGTTCTTATTTTAAGTGTAAAAAGCTTATTCCATTGGCAGATAATCTTATTTACCTGCTGAAATCAAGGACAGATACACACATTTTAAGAACATTTTACTTATTTTTAGTTCCATTTTTGCAGTGTGTCAGTGCAGTACAGGCAACATGTAGTAAACACAATAATGTAAAACAGCATAAAATGAGGATGATGGATTTTTCTTGGCGTGCACTGTCCAGGCTGGGTGAGGTAACTCTGAAGGATGTAAAGGCGGCTGTTGACCGAGAGGGAAACTACAGGTACCACTTCAAGGCTCTGGACCCAGAATTTGGCACTGTAAAAGAGGAGGTAAGTCAAATATGGAGAGAAAGATTAAAAAAAAACAAAAAAACAGCAGAACGGTGGTTCTCAACTAGCCGCCTCACCATCCTTTGACGGCAGCTGCATCTGCTGGCACTCCCCGTAAAGATGCCTCAAATAAATAAAAATACCAGTACCAGTAATTCAGACTTTTAATTTGAGCACATTTACTCAGTGGGATCTGTCGTTATCTTTTATTTTTTTAATAAATCAGAGTATCCAGGAAGTTCTGATTAGACCTACAATGAAACGGAGGCCCTTCTCTTACTACTGGCCACCAGGCTGAGTGACGACCTGTATCTATCGTGCCACCAAGCACAGTCAGATGGAGATCATCTAACACTGACTGCTGGTAAACTGCAACAAAGAACGGCCTCTAGGGGTCACCAAGTGTCCGTAGATGCTAAGTAGCTGCCAACCAGATGTTGGGGAGTGATGCCAGGAAAGATATTTTCTAAGACTGAGCTTTTCAAGAATCAACACGTCGGACGGCTTGGTGTGAAACCAAGAATGAACGCGTGGGAAACACTGAGCTATATAACACACTGGAGTGCTGATTTTGCCGAAAAACTGAAGTCACTGGCCGCCATCTTGCTACTCCCTACTTTCACAGAATCCCATAGGATTTGGTTGCAACAACAAGCAGTTTTCTGGCTGTGTGAAAATATTTCACAGGTAATTCTACAGTCAGTGGATGTACTAACGCTATCAAGTACTAGGAAATTAGGTGCTGAAATATTTTACATGTTATTCATATTAAATATATATATATATATGTATATAAGTATGTGTATTTGTATATATGTATACACATGTGTAAATATGTTTTTGTATATTGTTATTCAAATATAATACAAATGTTAACCATATATATTTAAATGAATAAAATGCAAAATATTTCAGCACATGAGTTTCTCAGTACTTGATAGTTTTAGTACATAGCATAAAACTATATGGCATTTGACATTTTAAAAGTCTTAAGCCCCCCCTGAACATGAGAAAATCCTCGTTATTCGATGCTGTAGCGCACATATTCCTTAGTTACTGAGGGGAAATAGGGAGTACCAATATGGCGGCTGGTGGCTTCAAAGTAACTCGTTCAAACAGTGGGCGATTAGCACTCCAGTGTATTATATAGCTCAGTGGTGGGAAAGCATCCCGAGAGCCAGCTGTTGGATATGAAGAAGGATCTGTGATGCCGTGGCCCTGTTTGTCGTTCAAAGGTTCTGGGAGTCTTGATGGAGAGGGTGACATCTCCATCATATGGCCAGTCAACAGAGAAATGGCTCCCCAGAACTAAAAGCCGCCTTCTTTTATGAGCATTACGGTCCTAAGGCCAAGAAATGTGGACAGTCTGGAGAAATTGTCGGGAGAGGAAAGGTTAAAGGTCTCTCTCCTCCGATCTTGTAAGTGTTCATGTGTTTGTCAGTAAAGGCGTGATTGCCGCGATCTCATGCCATTGTTTTGCAGACGACACACAGATTTACACGCCTGTAAAGAATAATAGGAATGAGTCTTTACAGTGTTTTGTCGCACTGCCTAATTGAAGGCGAATCATGGATGGACCGAAACTTTTTCCATCTTAATGAAAATATAACTCAGGTAATTTTATTTGAACCGAAGGATTTTCGCGCTAGTGCTGAAGCGATCCTCGGTATCTTATCTCAGTTTCACCCGACAGCTGTAAAAAAAAAAAAACTTGCCGTTTTCATTGACAGCCATTCGAAGCTCAATAAGCAAGTAAATCAAGTTGTTAGATCATATTTTTTCCATTTTCTGTCTATTGGTGAGAAAATTATTCATGCTTTTGTTACAACTCGTTTAGATTACTGCAATTCACTATGTAAAGGTTTAGATCTCCATTATTTGCATCGCCTTCAGATGTGGCATTGTATCAAATTGGTTTTCACGTTTTATTGCTAGTTTTTAAAACTTTAAATGGCTTAGCCTCCACCTCCACCTGTTGCACCCAAATACATCAACAAGGTCAAATAATCAGAATTTACTAGATGTTCCACAGTCCAGACTCCAGAGTAAAGGCGACCGTGTCTTTTCTGTCGTGGCTCCCAACCTAAGGAATAATTTGTCTTCTTATATCAGGTTTGCTCGAGGCTTAGATGGTTTTAAGGGGCTTCTTAAGACCCATTTGTATTCCTTAGCATTTAAGTCCTCGTGCTTTATTGTGTTTGTTGTACGTTGTCGCATGATTATTTTCCTTTTCCTATAGTGGACTTGCTGATTACTGTACAGCACTTTGGTGCAGCTGCAACTGTTTTAAAGGTGCTCTATAAATAAAGTTGACATTGTTGGGCATTGTTTTTTTTTTTTGCCAAACATAAAAATAAATGTCCTTAAAGCTGTGACTGACTGATTCCAGACAAAACTTTTGGTTATCTGGGCTAGGAAATATTATAATTATTATTTTTTAGATTATCGTTTTTGCTGTTTCAGCACTTGTGTGGAATAGTGTTTATAGCACTTCTAATTTAACAGAAGTTGTTGTTTTCAACCACTTTTTTTAATGCGTTAAAGACTTTCACACCTTCAAAGCGTCTCAAAGCGGTTTAACAGCTGGAGAATGGCGCATGTGGTCTTGTGAAGACGGTACGTTTCTGTTTTCGTTCAGGTGTTCCTGGATGAGGCGATTGTTCCAGGCTGGGAGGGAAAAATAGTGGCCTGGCTGGAAGAGGACCGCGGTGAGGAGAGGTAACGGCAGTCGCGGTTGCGTCTCTCACCCATTTTAACGATTCTTTGTAAGAAGGAACTCTTTTCCTTTTCTATCTCAGACCTTTGTAGATTCGAGCGGAGCAGCTACAAACGTATCCGCCTTTTGTTAAAACGATCCCAGAGGCACATCAAGCTGTATAGGAAACTGCACGGTAATGGAGACTGGACCAATTAGCGCAACACTGTAGGGACGGCGACGCTTTGAGCTATTGAGCAGGAACTGAACGTCTCTGCTGTCTGTGCAAGTATCTCACACCTAGAAAGTAAAAAAAAAAAAAAAAAAAAAAAACGTTGTGCCTTACAGAGCAAAGCTGTTTTCTCATGTTCCTAAAACTGCCATACTGTAACTGTTGTTAAAAAAATCATCAAGCAGTGTTTTTTTTTTACTTACTTAGAAATGAGGTCTCTATGTGGAACCAGGTGGAAATAAATATTTTCAGTTTTTAGAACATGTTAACCTGGTTCTCTTTACACCAGTGAGGCCTTCAAAACACACTTCATTCAATTATCTTTTTAATAGTTATATAAACGGCTGTATTGGTTTGTGTTTGAAGAATATACATTATTATAAACTCCTTTGAGATTGAAAAAAGCTGTTAGAAAACAGAACAGAGTTGTATGCAACTGCTTGGAAGATGGAGGTGACATTTTTTTTTTTTCTCCCCCAATCTCACCTGTTTTCTGTATTCTTGCACTTTTGCGTGCCATCTGATAGTAGACAACATAACAGCTGCAGATGCAGGAAGTAAACGGCCTTAATGTATTTTAGACAAGGCGGGACCCGAGTCCACCGCAGCGTGTAGTGGAAGAGGCTCAATCTCAATCGCTGTCATTGGACAGAAAGAATAAATGTTGGTGTAGAAATGGAGACAAACTCTTCACACTCCTAACTCCATGTTTTTGTTGTTGTCATTTTAGATTTGTTTTTGTGCTTTTACCATATTAATATTTTGGATATTTATGTTGTTGATTTTATTTGTTTAGAGGTTTTTAAAATTGCCTTTGTTAAAGATTTTTTTTGTTTGTTTGTTAGTCTGAAGGAAGCTTTCATTCAGTCTTAGTTACCATTCCATTATTTATGCTGTTATTTCTCTGACTGTTCTTCCACTAACAGGCCAACAGAAACAAGTCAGTGTTGTGAATAGATTGTATTTAAATGCCATGACTGCATGTACAGTAAAATGTACAATTTTCTGGTGAGATGGTTATTTTCCTTTTTTTGGGTTTGTTGAGGGTTTTTTTTGTATGGATGTTGAAAGTTTGCGGAGGAAAAGCGCTTTGTTTAATGTTTGATATTTTGAAATAAAGTTTTTGTATGCCATTTTTTTAAGGTGCACTTTCACTCTGCCTCTTTCATAATATTTCAATTTTTAAATTGAGATATTTTGCAATCGTCTTCCGCTTCCATTTGCAGTTTCACAGACTAATACTTTAGGAACAACTGCAGCATAGTTATGCTTCAAATACTTTATTTACACATTCTACCACAACAGTAAATTGCATCCATTGTTTATCCTCGCCTGTACTGGGGGTGCCTCCTGTAGCAGTCATTGGGTGAGAGCTGGGTACATCCAGGACAGGTCTATCCATGCTATATGTCACAACTTCTTAAATTATTGTTTCAATAATGCCACAGGCCAGTATTCCAACATGAAAAACCAAAAAAGACATCAGCAGGTCTCCTGACCTAAACCTAGTGCTAATTTGTGGGGTATCCTCAGACAAAAGGTGCAAGATCTCTAACATACAGCAGCTCTGTGACGTCGTCCTGTGAAGCTTCAGTGAACTCCAGGTCAAAAGAATTTAGAAAATAATGGCAGCCACCCAAAATATTTACACTCTGGGCACTTCTTTCACATTTTTCACTTAAGGCTGTACTGATTTTTGTTGTCAGCGGTTTAAATATCAATGGCTGTGGATCATTTTGAGGCAACATAAAATTGACACTCTTATACAGGCTGTATATTGACTACTTTGTATCAGCGTTGTATCTTCAGTGTTACCCGATGAAAAGATATAATAGAATCAAAATGTGAGATACTGTAATCCAAGTGAGACTAGCTAGACATTTTCCATCCCATTTGCTGGGTTTGAGCTCTTTTGTATTTTTTTAAAAAAAGCCTCTAGTTATGTAAACGATCTCTGCCTTCTTTTGTAGCAGATGTAACTACAGTAGAAGGTGATGCTGAGGTTTTAATTTGTAAAGAAAAGCTCTACACCAGGGGCCTGCAACCTTTACAGTCTAAAGAGCCATTTTGCCTACAGTTCACTTGAATTAAACTCGTTCAGAGCCGCAAATGTTGCCTGGCCTTTTGAAAAATAGACAAGTTATAATTTTTGATAAAGATCTACTGTAGGAAATATGTTGTCATCGTTAAAGAAACGCCCTTTTATGTCTATTTTGAGGTTTTGAAATAAGAGTATGTACAGGATGTTGATAGTTGTAGATAATGATGTAAAAAAAATCATAGTTTCCAACATAATGAAAAAAATATTGATTTAGAATTAAATATTAATGTCACTTTTAGCATCATTCTGTGGTGAAAATTAAAAGCAATTATTCCATGAAAAAACTGCTAAAACCTGCATTTATTGTCATTATAACATTTGAATACCATATTAAAAATATAATTTGTAGGCCACAGTATTTTGTATTAAGAGCCACAGGTTGCAGACTCACGGCGGCATGATTAACCTTTTAGTTTTGCTGTGTGCGTAAGCCGCGTTTACTGCCACCATGTGGCCACTGTTGGTATTACAGTTAAGGGTGACCTTGCAGCTTCGAAGCAGTTTGTTGCACATGACGTGTTTTTTAATATTATTTATATTTTATTTATTTATATTTGATATGTGTGTTAAATACTAGCCCAATTTGAAGTTTTAGATATTACCACACGACCAAAGTTCGGTGGCTCTCATTTACGACACCTAACCCAAAGAAGCTGTCGTAAACTGCGGCCGGCAGGTGCCGTAAAGCGTCGTGTTTTGACTGAAGGAGGTCATTAGAAAGTGAGGAGGAAGGAGTCCGGGCACCGACAAATTCAGTGGCAGCTAGTTTCTGATGCCGCTGTGAGGCACACGCGCCAGCCAAAGACCCCCCCGTGTAGTATTACAAGCGCCGCGACATGCTTCGTCTGATCCTGCGGCTCCGGCCGTCCGCCGGGCTCTCCTCCTGTCCCGGTGCCCTCCCGGCGGGGCCTTCCGCTCTCGGCTCTCGCTCCGTGCCCGTCGCCGGCCGTCTGCGGCGGCTTCACAGCTCCCGCGCCGCGTCGCTGGGTTGGAGCCTCGGCCACAGAGCGACCCTCCCGCGGTGTCCTCAGCTGGGCGCCGGCTGCCAGAGCAAGCGCTTCTACAGCCTCCCTCCGCACCAGAAGGTAAGGTTACCTGCGCGGAGGCTGTGTCTCACCTGTGGGAGTCACGGCGCCGCGCTCCTTCATCACAGCCGGGGTTAAAACGCTGCGTTTTGTACAGCTTGTCCCCCCTGATGGGAAAACGTTACAGGTTGACCTTAAAAGCGGCGCAACTGGGTGCCTTGCAAGAAAACAACTTTCTTTACATTTCTTTCCTAATTTGAGCTAAAATCTCCAATGTTTTTTTGTGCATAGCTGTGAAGAAGGAAAACTAAACACAGTTCATGACATTAAACAAGAATAATACAAAGAGGGGCGTGAGGATGCACCCTGAGACCCCCCCCCCCCCCCAACATTTAGTGTACATATCCAGCTGTAAATTTAGTCCACAATACTAGTTATCTATATATTATACTCATAGGACAAATCTATCAGTAAAATTCTGTTTATAATAGTATCCATTTCTATATTTATTCAGTAATAACCCATGTCCTGTACTTATGGAACCATTGTTTATCCTGCACTTGCTGCTATTGCACTTCTGGTTAGACCTAAACTGCATTTCGTTACCTCGTACCTGTACCTGTGTAATGACAATAAAGTTCTAATCTAATCTAATTTAGCTCCATTCATCATCTTAACTCGGACCAGTGTCCTTGGCCATGATGCAAAAAACAAAAACAAAAAAAAACATTCCTTTTCCATCTCCATTGGGATGTAGGCATGGACTTTGACTAGGCCATTGCAACACATGAATGATCTGAACCACGTAGGTCGTGTGTTTAGCGTTGTTATCCTGCTAGAGTTTAAACCTCCTCCCCGGTCTCAAGTCTTTTTTTTTTCTCGTAGCTTCTGACACTCTTTCATGACTGCCTTGTACTCTGCTACGGTTCTGACCAGCTTTCCTGTCTGTGCTGGGAATAAAAATCCACACCCCCCATCATCATGCTGCCACCACCGTGTTTGATGCTGGGTTCAGGGTGATGTGCAGTCTTAGTTTAGCTCAATTCTGGTCTCGCCTAAAATCAGGACTTCTTGTGGCTCTTTTAGTGGTTTACAACAGCAGCTCAAAGGTTTATTAGTTTAACTAATAATAAACTAACACACCCTCCCCCCATCATTCAGGGGGATTTTATGTGAAGAGTAACACAATTTTCATTCAAATACACCATGAAAAGAATCCGCTTTGTCTTCGTCCTTCAGGAAGAATCCGGATTATTCCGCTTGTTTTTATGCTCTGCAGAGGACGCTTGTGAGGTACACAGATTGGCTCGTAATGACGGCTCCAGGACAAAATCTAATGATAATATTCTCGTTAACTGATAAAGATCTTTTTGTTGTTGTTGTTGTTGTTGTTTTGTTTCTTCTCTCTCTTTAATGCCCGAGCGGCTGTGCAGTGTCAGTTCTTTGCGTTTTCGTTAAACCTCATCTAAAAACGCTTTAGTCGACGAACGCGTCGGTATTCCCGACGTCCTTCCTGTTCCTGTTTTTACCTCGTTCAGGTTTCCTTGTGGATGAGTCCCGTTATTCTCTGCCTCTAGTTTGATGTGGGCTCCAGTGCTGCTAGCTAGGGCTGGACGATAATTCAATAACAATATATATCAATCGATAGATGTATATCGATGATAGAAAAAAAAGGGTCAATAAAAAGTTCAATATAGTAACAGTTTTCCTTCCTTTTCTATTCAAGGCTATCATGTAGGTTAATATTACAGTCATTACATCCTCCCAACCAATCAGAAAGCAGACCCAGGAACGCTCCGTCACCAAGCTCCGCCCCATTAAAAGAGTTCACTGCAAAAACGGAACTAGAAATAAGTAAAATATTCTTTAAAACGAGTGTATTTGTCCTTGATTTGAGCAGGTAAATAAGATTATCTGCCAATGGAATAAGATTTTTAAACTTAAAATAGGAACAATTCATCTACATCTGCTTATTTTAAGTGCATGATGTCTAATTATCCTATTTTAGGGGTAGAAATACTCATTCCGTTGGCAGATAATCTTATTTACCTGCTCAAATCAAGGATTAAAACATTAACTTTAAGAACATTTTACTTATTTTTAGATCTGTTTTTGCAGTGTTCACAGATCAAGCATTCTTTTAAATTTTTTAAAATCTTGCAGTTTTGGTAAAAAGTCGGTTGAATAAAGGGTTACGTTTGAATTCAGTGTTTGTGTGTTCTGTATCTAAAAATTGGTCGCTAAGCACCAGCATAAAATGGCCAGGGCTGCACTTAAAATATATGTTTTGAATTAGCTGATAATTATCGGTATCGATCAATATGGTTTCTATTTTTAGAAACAGGCTTTTTTTCTATATCGTGTCCAGCCCTACTGGTAGCTCCAGCTCATCTCCGCTGTCAGACGTCACTGGACCTGAGCAGCCGCCCGTAAAGTCCTCAGGTGTGACGCAATCTGCCGCTTTTATTGAGCGGGAAAATCAGGCGACTGTGACTCGGCAACTCTGCTCAGCTGACATTATTTACAAACCCTCTTTGTAGAGTTCAGTGAGGTTAATACAGGGCGATTTATTGATTTTTAAAATTCTTTTGTCGTTTTTTTTGTTGCTCATCAGGTGGAGCTTCCTGCGCTCTCGCCCACCATGCAGACGGGCACGATCGCTCGCTGGGAGAAGAAGGAGGGGGATAAAATCAGCGAGGGGGAGCTAATAGCCGAGGTTCGGAGCTGCAGCCCTGCGGCGTAAATTGCGAAGGAAATGAAAATGAACCAATAGGGAATGCTTTCTGTCTCCAAAACTGCTGTGTTTGCAGGTGGAGACGGACAAGGCCACCGTGGGCTTTGAGATGATGGACGAGTGCTACCTGGCTAAGATCCTGGTTCCTGAAGGCACCAGAGACGTCAGCGTCGGCTCGGTGATCTGCATCACGGTGGACAGGTCAGTGCTCCGTCTTCAAACGGAGGGTTTCTGCTTCTACGGGTCGATTAAATGAAAATAAATGAAATAAACGTCTGTGCGCACATTTCCAGCCCCGACCTCATCGCGGCCTTTAAGGATGTCACGTTGGACTCTGCTAAAGCCGCTGGTGCTGCCCCTTCACCTGCTGCCTCTGCTCCTCCTCCTCCTTCTTCTTCGCCTGCCGCTCCGTCCCCCGCGGCGCCGGGCAGCTCTTACCCCCCACACATGAAGGTAGGTGCTCTCTACCATCAGATGCCATCAGGCCTGTGCTAATAAGAGCGGCACTGTGCCATAAAAGCTCTGTTTACGGTCGCGGCTTGGGTTAGCATCAGCTGAGGAGCGACGAGGGCGGATGAGACTCGCCTTTCAGAGTAAAAGCGGTCCTACTGCTTCGGCTTTGTCACATTTCATGACATCACAACCACCAGCTGTGATTTTTTTTTTGTTTGTTTTTTATGTGACGCACCAGCAAAAACTAAGGCCCAATAGGAAAGTGGAAGAAATATTAGTTTTTTTCTTGCTTTGTTGCCCAGTTGCCTTCAGAAGGTGTAGAGTTGGTAGAAATAGACCGAGGAGGCGGTGGTAAAGGTGGAGAAATGTGAAGCAGACTCTCTAAGCTTCAAACGTGTCCCAGCTGTTCGGCTCATTACCTGTAAATGGGGGAAAAAAAATAAAAAACTACGGCACAACTTCAGACTAGCACCAAGAGGCCCCTGGGAAACTCTGGAGGAGCTGCAGAGACCCACAGCTCAGGTGGGAGAATCTACTGAGTTTCAGTCCGTGGTTTTGGCTTTTGTGCAAGAGTGGCAAGAAGAATGTCGTCATTGAGCGAAGGCCATAAAGAGTCAATGCAACCCAGCAAACGTGTGTAAAAGACGCTCTGCTCATATGTTCTGGCCTACATAGGAGCCTGTAGGGAGAATTTAGGCCGTGGCTCTTTGGAAGATGTATTCTGCTACAGATGAAGAAAGCCTATTATAAATATCTGAGGCATTTGCACTCAGCAGCTTCTATGTTAAACAAGTTGATTTATCAGTTCTAACTTCACACTTTAACTTTTTGTGTTGCTGTATCGAGTAAAAGGACTTGGTGGTTGAAATGTGACAAAACATGATGGAGGGATAAGAATATTTGCAATTAGGGCTGAACAATTAATCGCATTTTCAATATAATCGCGATTTAAAAAAAATGCAATTTCCAAATTGCAGAGTCTGCAATTTTTGGCTATGTAACAATTAGGGAATTAGACACGTCCATTAGGTGTCGGTAAAATGTTTAAAGTGGGTTTGCCTCCACATGGAAGGGAAGACAGTTGCAGCAGTGAGATAATCTAATTTTTTTACTTGTTTTAGAGTTTATATAATCATACATAGCATTAAGTACAGCTCAATCAGTTTAATACATCGACTTGCTTGTTGGTTGCACTTTGCACTTTATGTTCAACAAGGATTGATGTCCAAATTAACTAAAAGCTGTTCTCTTGAATAATATTCTAATCAATAGAAACATTAAAAGTTCTTGTTTTGAATAGTCCTTGTTTACAAATGTCTTTATTTAGAGGCCATTTTTGTTGCTTGTGGTTAACGCAGAGAAAAGTCAAAATTGCAATTTTGGTTGAAATATATCGTAGGCAGAACGCAATCATTTCTGCTACGAGTTTAGATGCTGTGGGTCTTTTAGCAACTAATCTGCAAAGCGAGGAAACAAAATTGATTTGTTGTTTGTATATTTTTAAAAAGACATGATAAATTAAACTGTAAAAAAAATCGCATTAAAGAGAGAAATGCTTTAATGTATTTTTCCTTCTAAAGGTTTCCATCCTGTTATAAAGCTGCTATAAAGCTGCGTTCCTCTAGTAATGCTGTTTTATTTGGAGAAGATATGCCTCCCAGACAAAGTGCGGTATTTGGCCATCCCTGTTTTCGGTTATGAACCCAAAACTTTAGATGCTGAATTCTGAGTTTATTGTCAAAACTCAGATTCTAAGCCTTTACGTCACGTCTGATCGTTGTTTAAGCTGCGTCTCTCCGTGCGTTCGGCTGCCACAGGTTGCACTTCCTGCACTCTCTCCCACCATGACGATGGGAACGGTGCAGCGCTGGGAGAAGAAGGTTGGAGAGAAGCTGAGTGAAGGGGATTTGCTGGCTGAGATCGAAACGGACAAGGCAACCATTGGTAGGTCCAATAGTTACGGTTGATTTGCACAGATACGTTGAACATTATTCGCTGTACTCTTCCAGTTTAAGGTCAAAGCGCGTGAAAAGAGACTCATCCAGCTGCGTTTGTGTGCAGGCTTCGAGGTGCAGGAGGAGGGTTATCTGGCTAAAATCCTGGTATCAGAGGGAACCCGGGACGTCCCTCTGGGAGCGCCGCTCTGCATCATCGTGGAAAAAGAAAGTGACATCGGTGCCTTCAAGGATTACGTGGAGACCGGGATGGGAGACGTGTCAGCGCAGCCTCCTGCTCCCACTCCCCCTCCTGTAACGGTGGGACATTCACAACGTTTTCACTCCTGCTGGGTCTCCACGCCTTTTAATTTATCCAGACTAAAGCTGAAATCAACCAATTTCAGCTTTAGAGGTTGATTAGTGGTTGGTGACATGACAGTGACCCACTTGATTAGTTAATGAAGAAGGAAAATGACCTGTAAGTTAATGTGATTACCTGGAAGCACAAGAAAATCTGCTATTAGTCAAATGACCAAAATGTCATATCAGCACAAAAAGGAATCTTATCCATTGCTGTTCTATACTCAATTGTTTGATAGGATATACTTTATTAGTCCCAGAGCAGACATAAAAAAGCGCAGTTTTTTGTTTGTTTTATAGATCCCTACTTTGCGTGGAACGTGACGTACGCAATTTTTATAAATGACATTCCAGAGCAGCTAGTTACATAAAAACACAATAAAGCTTGAGTGCTATTAGAAATTTTCATCTGTAGCTTCATAAAATAACTTTTATGTGCCGAGCGGGGACTCTGCCTGAATGCTGTTAGTTGCCTTTCAAAGTAAAATCCCATTTCCTGTGTGGTTTTACCAGGATGCAACAGCGGCCTTGAATTCTCCTCGATACATGTTTTGGTTTCACAATTAATCGCATTTGCAATTTTAAAAAGAAATAAATCGCAGAGCTCTGTAATTATTATCTATGTAACAATTAATAGATTATTTATTAAAAGATATTTAAAGAGGGTTTGCCTCCACATGGAAGGGGAGAGAGTTGCAACAGTGAGATAATCTAATTTTATTACTTGTTTTGGAGTTTTTATAATCAATACTTTTTTTTACCAGAAACTTTCAGGAATCTCACCATAGCGTTAAGTACCAGTTCAAGACGTTGACTTGTTTGTTTGTTGCACTTTACGTTCAACAAGATGTTCTCTTGAATAAGAATATTCTGATTAATAAGTAACTATAATTTCTTGTTTTTTTTTTGCCATTTTTGTTGTTTGTGGTTAATGTAGAGAATCGTCAAAATTAAATTCCAAATTATGGTTGAAATAAACCACAATTTAGATGTTTGGCAAATCGCACAGCCCTGTTATTAATCTACACTTGTCTTGTTTTCAGCACCTTTTTAGTAGACTTCTTCATTCCTGTTGGGCAATTCATGACACTTCCCTCATTTTTCCCCTCATATTCTCACTTCCAGTGCTTTTATTTTTATATATATATACTATGATAAAATGTTGTGTGGGGGTTGCTAACATCTGGATTTTACGTTGCAGACTCCAGCTCCCAGCGCTGCTCCAGCTGCTGCCGCCGCCCCAGCGGCTCCGAGGAAGGGCCGTGTGTTCGCCAGCCCCCTGGCCAAGAAGCTCGCCGCCGAGAAAGGAATTGACCTGGCGCAGGTCAGCGGTAGGTAACCGAGGCCGGTGTGTGGCGGAGCAAATGCCCCGCAGCTCTGGTACTATTCTAGAAGAAAAGTAATCACGCTGCTTCATTTTCCTTTCCTGTCACCCAGGATCTGGTCCTGATGGACGCGTCACCAGGAAAGATATCGAGAGCTTTGTTCCACCAAAGGTTGCTCCTGTGAGTGAAGCCCAGTTTTTCAGTGCTTTTTTAAACGGGGCTGTAGCAATAAAACTGGCTTTATTATTTATAAAAGGAATTTTTTTCTTCTTACCTTTTCAACTGCTTTAGCATCTTCTAGCTGTCGGTGTAGCTAGCCCTGATAAAACGGCCGTCTCTGTGTGGATGGCCCTAAAACGGGTCTGGTACCAGTGGGTTTAACTGTAAAGGCGAAGGAAATGCTATTTTATCTCTGCTAATGCCATATCTGCATAGAACTACCAAAACATGCCATAATGACACAAAGGACAGTCTTATATTCAGTCTTTTTATGCCATTTGTCTTAAATTTTTTTCTTTTTAGTTTCTTTTCCCGTAACTATTAAAATAAAATAAAATAACCTTTTCCTACGCAATAAACATTATAGATTAATGTAAACTGTTTTTAAAACTAATTAAGTCTTGTTTTCCGAGGGTAAAATAGCATTTGTGGCTCTTGCAGAGTCAGCAATTTTTGGCTCTGTAACAATTAGGGAATCAGACACGTCTATTAGGTGTTGGTAAAATGTATAAAGTGGGTTTGCCTCCACATGGAAGGGAAGACAGTTGCAGCAGTGAGATAATCTAATTTTATTACTTGTTTTAGAGTTTATATAATCATGCATAGCATTAAGTACAGGTCAATCAGTTTAATACATAGACTTGCTTGTTGGTTGGACTTTATGTTCAACAAGGATTGATGTCCCAATCAATTAAAAGCTGTTCTCTTGAATAATATTCTGATTAATAGAAACATTAAAATTTCTTGTTTTAAATAGTCCTTGTTTACAAACGTCTTTTTTTAGACGGCATTTTTGTTGCATGTGGTTAACGCAGAGAAAAGTCAAAATTGCAATTTTGGTTGAAATATTTCGTAGGCAGAACGCAATCATTTCTGCTCTGAGTTTAGATGCTGCTGGTCTTTTAGCAACTAATCTGCACAGCAAGAAAACAAAATGATATGTTGTTTGTATATGTTCAAAAAGACATGATAAATTAAACTGGAAAAAATTGCATTAAATCGCAATATTAAGAAAAAAATTGCAATTAGATTATTTTCCAAAATCGTTCAGCTCTATTGAGAACGTCTTTTTGAAAGGTTTTGGTTGTAAATGTTTCTGACTGCTGCCCCTGAGGATATAGATCCATACCTTAAGTCTGAGATTTCCATGACAGGCGGAGGTTTAAATACTTTTTTTTTATTTTTTTATGCTTCTCCTGCCTATTTTAAACCCCTGGTAGCACTATAGCGCGTCCACTGATTTAAAAAAACCTGCTGATTTCAGTAATAATCAATTTCTCTCCGATACTCTAGATTTGTTTGTTTCCCAGTACTGACTGATTAAATTATTATTATTTTTTTTTAAATTTAACCTATACGTTTAAAACCTGAGCGTACGGTACCAGGCTTAATGGTGTAATGCTAATTAAACCCTTTCCACTGGCAGACTGTAGCTGCTGCTCCCAGCCCAGCTGCTGCCAGAGCTGCTCCTGCACCCTCTGCAGCTCCGGCTGCTCCAGCTGGCACCTTCACAGACATCCCTATCAGCAACATCCGCAAGGTGAGGGCTAGCACACACACACACACACACACACACACACACACACACACACACACACACACACACACACACACACACACACACACACACACACACACACACACACACACACACACACGACTTCCAGCTAACACCTGACTCCTGGTCCCGGCGTGATGACTTTCTTCTCTGCCAGCAGTCAGGCTTTATGACCGCCTCCCCTCTCAAGCGGCCGCATTCAGAGCTTTGAAGTAAACACCCCGAAGGAGTTTTCACAGTGATGCCGTTATCTTTGACCCAACGCTTCCACATTTCGCCTCGCAGAACTGTGCCCTCCATTTTATCGGCGCAGGCCCGGATCCGCACACCTCCGTCGCCTCTCCGCGATGAATTATGGATCAAAGCTGAAGTGCACATATCTGTCTGTCCTGCAGGTCATCGCTCAGAGGTTGATGCAGTCCAAGCAGACCATCCCCCACTACTATCTCTCTGTAGACGTTAACATGGACCGGGTGCTCGAGCTTCGACAAGAGCTCAACGAGGTCGGTCATGCAAGATAATGTTCTTTTTTTTTTTTTTTAGTGCATTAAATTGCTGTTAATACGTAAAAATAAACATGCTGTCCCCTTTCTGCAGGAGGTGAAAGGCCAGAATATCAAGCTCAGCGTGAATGATTTTATCATCAAAGCCAGCGCTCTGGCCTGCCTCAAGGTCCCCGAGTGCAACTCCTCCTGGATGGACACGGTCATTCGCCAGTGAGTTGATGCAGGACGTCGTCTCCGGTGTCATTTATCCATCAATCTCCACAATCTTAATAAAGCACGCAGGAAATTTAACGTTGTCTAAAGTGGTCTGCTTGTTAGAGGTTGCAGCTTCACATCTGAGTCAGCAGAGGGCGCTCACACCACAGATGCTCCTCAGCTCAGATCCCATTGATTACATCACTGCTGAATGATGATTTATTTATTTTATTTTTTATTTAGGAATCACGTGGTGGACGTGAGCGTGGCGGTGAGCACGGCCAACGGCCTCATCACGCCCATCGTGTTCAACGCCCACGTCAAAGGCCTCGCCGCCATCACCTCCGACGTGGCGACGCTCGCTGCCAAGGCCAGGGAGGGCAAGCTGCAGCCTCACGAGTTCCAGGTGCGCCGCGCGCCGTCCGCCGGTAGTCGCTCCGCATCTCGGTCGTCTCGCAGCTCACGCGTCCGTTTGATGTCTTCTCAGGGAGGAACGTTCACAATCTCCAACCTGGGGATGTTTGGCATCAAGAACTTTTCGGCGATCATCAACCCCCCGCAGGCGTGCATCCTCGCCGTCGGAGGCTCCGAGAAACGACTGATGCCCGCCGACAACGACAAAGGGTGAGCGTCACACCCACAGACATCATATACGTAGACGCGTCATAGGCCGCAGGTTCGCACGTCAACGTCACCGCCATATTGTATGTGGCAGAAAAAAGTTGAGTTCTGTTATTGTGAACGTGGATCAGAGAAGATGCCTCATTCCTGTGCTGCAATAAATACACACACACACATAAATATGTATATATTGTATATTGTGTGTGTATGTGTTATGAATATAAGGATCAATTTGTTAAATCTAAACATTGTGTTCTTCATTATTTCATAAAACCGTGTCACATGTGAACCTTTAGGAACAGACTTTTTGGGTGAGTATTAAAGAGGTAAAATTAATAATATGAGGAAAAAAAAGTCTTAGGTCAATAAAGTAAAAATAAACAAACAAACACAAAAGTGATAATGTTATGATAAAAACATCATATTATGAGAATTAAGGGGGAACATTTCCAGAATAATTACAGTTTGCAAAATTATTTCACTCCTGGAGTAATAGGGCCAGGTTAGATTATTTTAAATATTTTTATTCTTTAGGAGAATAAATTCAGGAGAATGAAGCTAAAGGGATACGAAAATAAACTTGTAATATTACAAAAAAAATACTACTAATACAAAGTATATTCAGAGATTAAAGTCCCTCTGATACTGTTTAAGTGACTGAGTAACTGCAGATTTGCCACATTTAAGATGGCGGACGCTCTGACGCATCGCAGCATAGGCAGAACCCGCCCAACGACGCGTCTACTCTTATATTATGTCTATGGTCACACCGACATAAGATACGCACAGGGCGCCTTAAAGGTCGTAACCGACACGTTTTTTTTATTTTTTTTCAGATTCGACGTGTCCAACATGATGTCGGTAACGCTAAGCTGCGACCACCGGGTGGTGGACGGAGCGGTGGGAGCGCAGTGGCTGGCGGAGTTCAGGAAGCTGCTGGAGAAACCGGTCACCATGCTGTTGTGATCAGACTGTAGCGCCACTGAGCGGCAGGAGCAGGCGCAGACCTGACGCCGGGGAGATCCGATTGGCCTGGGTCCCCGCGTGATTGGTCGGCCTGCCACAAGGTCACTCCCGCTTTTAAGCCTGATGGGAGAAAAGGCAGAGCTCACTCCGATTACCTATCTGTCCGTCTCACTCTCTCTCTCTCTCTCCTCTCTTACCTTCTTCTCACTCTCTTTGATTGGTTTTATTTATTTTGGCCCCATCTGAGAGACCAGAATTAGGCTTCATTAATCTTGGACTATATGTCACAAAAGTGCTGAAAATAATTAACAAAAGGAAGTGTTACATGCCCATCCAGTCAGCATATTCATCCTATAACTTGTGTGTGTGTGTATTTCTGCAGACTTTTATGTCACTTACAGCCAACATGGTCAAATATTAAAGGAAGATGACGCATAAACAATCCAAATTCTCACACACACACACACCCCAGTCTTCATTAAGTGGCCACAAACATACCAGTGGAAATACTTTATGCGTTTTTTTTCTGAGGGTTAAAGCTACGGTGTGTTTTATAGATATCACTGTGGACCAACACAGTGTTTGTATATTTCTGTACATGGTGGCGAGCCGTCGGGTTGGAATAGCCATGCGCTCATTTAAAGACCTCGCCGTAGCAAACGACGAGCTGTACAGCCCCCGAGGGATTAGAGACACTGAGGGTTTTACCGATTCTCTCTCCTGTCCTATTTATTTTCTAGTGTCCTGCATTTTTCTCGGTCAGCTGAAACGCACAAACACGGTGCTGGATGTTGTTAATAAAGGAAAAATAAACTGGGAGATTACAAGCGTCTGCAGAGACTCATTGTTCCGGCTCGCAGTAATGAAGGCCGCGCGTTATGCAGGTGCAGAAATCTTGTATATTATATTCTTCGTTGGACACATGCTGATATATTTCAAGTGTTTTCTTTCTTGTAATTTTGATGATTATGATTGACAACTAATGAAAACCCCAAAATTCAGTGTGAGAAAATTAGAATATTGTGAAAAGGTCCAATATTGAACACATTCTAATCAGCTAATTAACTCAAAACACCAGCAAAGGCCTTTAAATGGTCTCTCAGTCTAGTTCTGTAGGCGACACAATCGTGGGGAAGACTGCTGACTTGACAGTTGTCCAAAAGACGACCATTGACAGCTTGCACAAGGAGGGTGAGACACAAAAGGTGATTGCTTTGATTGTAAATCAAAAGCCATTAAAAAGATGTGGGAGCGATTCTCAAAGATAAGACTGCAGCTGGAGTCAGAGCTTCAAGAACCACCAGACAGACGTCTGCAGGACAGGTTTCAGCCGTTGCATTCCTTTAATCAAGCCCCTCTGGAACCAGATACAGCGTCAGGAGTGTCTCATCTGGGCTAAAGACAAAAAGGAATGGATGCTGCTGAGTGGTCCAAAGTTTGGTTCTCTGATCAAATTAAATTACACATTTCCTTTGGAAATCAAGGTCCCAGAGTCTGGAGGAAGAGAGGAGAGGCACAGGATCCCTGTTGCTGGAGGTCCACTGTAAAGTTTCCACAGTCCGTGATGGTTTGGGCCACCATGTCATCTGCTGGTGTTGGTCCACTGGGTTTTCTGAGGTCTAAGGTCAACACGGCCGTCTAGCAGGAAGTTTTAGAGCACTTCATGCTCCCTACTGCTGACCAACTTTATGGAGATGCAGAGTTCATTTTCCAACAGGACTTGGTACCTTCACACAGTGCCAGAGCTACCAGTACCTGGTTTAAGGACTACGGTGTCCCTGTTCTTAATTAGTCAGCAAACCGCGTAGAAAATCTCTGGGATTTTGTGAAGAGAAAGGTGCGATAAGCCAGACTCAATGATGCAGAAGAGCTGAAGGCAGAACCTGGGCTCTCCTAACACCTGAGCAGCGCCACAGACTGATGGACTCCATGCCACGCCGCATCGCTGCAGTAATCCAGGGAAAAGGAGCCCAACTATTGAGTGATGTACATGCTCAGACTTTTCATTTCATGCTTTTCAGTGTGCCAACATTTCTGGAAATCCTTTTTGTATTGGTATTATGTAATATTTAAATCTTCAAAAATAACAAATTTGGGGTTTTTATTAGTTGTCAATCATAATCCTCAAAATTAAAATAAATAAAATTTAAATATCAGTCTGTGCGATAAATATAATATACCAGTTTCACTTTTTGAATGCAATTACTGAAAAGAAAAATCAAATCAACTTTTTCATGATATTCTAATTATATGACCAGCACCTATATGTACAGGTGCATGTAAATAAGAGCATGATTGAAAAGTTAATATTTGTCCAGTGAGTTGTTTAAAAAACCTATAGTTCCATTACATAAACCATTTAAATATTTTTTCTGTTCATTTTGGGGATTATAGTTTACAACTCATAGAACTGAAACAAAATTCAGTTTCTCTCAAAATATGAGGACTGTCTAAACCAGGTTTAAAATGCTTTTAAAAAAGAAACGTCTGCGTACCTGTAAATGTCTTCATTCAGAAGTTTCTGTGGCCTGCTTTTGTTTAACTTTCATCATCGGCGCAGCGTGGCATGAAGCTGATCTGCCCGACGGCTGAGGCGTCCTGGTAGCTTTGACGACGGCCT
Source organism: Fundulus heteroclitus (assembly GCF_011125445.2). Lineage (NCBI taxonomy): Eukaryota > Metazoa > Chordata > Actinopteri > Cyprinodontiformes > Fundulidae > Fundulus > Fundulus heteroclitus. Next base: position 21,943,576 of record NC_046371.1, read on the forward strand.
TCAGCTTATCTGCGTTGTTGGGTCGGGTATCGAGCACAGAGACGCCATGTAGCGTTTATCGGTAGTTTTGGCAGTGTGGGCAGATGTCTAGTCCTGCTGGAAAAATTAAAATCAGCATCACAATAAAGCTCGTAAGCATGAAGAGCCCCGACAGCGCCAGCAGGTCACATGGCACCTCCAACCATCAAGGACTGTGGAAACCTCGCACTGGACCTCAAGCAACATGGATCCTGTGGCTCTCCAGCCTCTGGGATCTGGGATAGAGAACTTTGGACTGCTCAGCCACAGATCTGTCATTTTTCTCTTTATTCCAGGTAGGATGCTTCTGACATTGCTTCTTCTTCAGAATTGGTTCAACACAAGGCGTTTCGTGGACATATCTCTGTGTGGGAGCTTTCTGATCTCTGGTTCTCCACACTTTATGAATCTCTGACAAACTCTTCAATATACTTTGTTTCACAATCCTCAAGGCTGCCATTGTCCCCGTTGCCTTTCTCTGCCACTTTCTCCTTCCTCTAGGCGTTAAAATGAATATAGATCTCATTAACAGGCACCATCTTTAGCCATGACCTTTAGTGACTCGCGTCTCTTGTGCAGAGTGTCCATGACTGCTGGACAAATGTCGAGTCAGCGGTTCTCTCTGAACATGTGGATTAAACCGATTCGTTACTCAAAAGTTCCTTACTGTGCTTTATTTTTCCGTATAACGTGTAATTTTTTTCCTCCCTGAAACTGGATTTTGGGTTTCTTCAGCTGTAAGCCATAATCATCAAGTTTAACAGAAATAAATACTTTGAATCAGTGTCACTTGTGTTTCATTAATCTAAATAACGAGTTTTATTCTTCGAAATTAATTACTCAAATTAAGTCACTGTTTTTTTTAAATGGGATCCCCATATATGTATCTGCACCTGCATGAGAAAATACTTAAAGGGGCCTAGTGGCATGTTATGACCATATATAAAAAAAACCAAAAACAAACAATATACAGCAAGCGTTCGTCCTGATAGTGTTGACTGTCCTTTTTGAGCCTGAACAGAACTTTTCACCAGGTGTGATCAGCAGACATAAAGTCTTTTGGGTAAGGACTCTTTAGCCAAAGCGGAAGTGCGTCAGCGGTCACCATGATAAGTGCTGTCCGAATAGTGCAGTCAGTAATAAAGGAGGTATGAAAATGAGCCTGTATGCTTCCTCTCGCAGCTAATTCAGCGTAGGAACCTTGTGATGTCCCCTACCTGGTGCCAGGGAGCTATAAGGTATCCCATAATCCTTTGTGCAACATACCGTACATTCACAGCCCACCTCATGGAAATTGACAAAAATGACTGGAGAAGGAGAGCGCACACGTTGTGGTTCCATTTCAGAAGGCTGTAGGCCCGGATCTGACTCGCATCATCCATGTGCTTTTCCATCAGTGTTGTCCGAAATTAGCACAGCAGTCCAAAGCTCCTTTCCTAACCACGATAGAGTTCTTACTGTTGACCCCATGAAAGGTCAAGGAACAGGAGCTATGCCAGAGCGACAAGACACCTGCGATGGATGCTTTGACCATAATTATGTTTTGTTGCTAGGCTCCATTAACCTGACTCCGCCAGCTGTATGTCACATCTGGGACATCTCCCATAGAGAGTGATTTCTCCAACCAGTTTTATTGTCTGGCCAATCAGGACGCAGGGCTGGAGTTTCATAGATGTGACGTAGTGCAGAAGCGACCGTGAGACTGTTTTGATAGCAATGGCGGCTCGTTGAGGAAGCAAGCGTTAACATTGATGCTGCTATTTCTTCCGTGTTGTCCAATCTACCTAATATTGTTTCATTAAAAGAACATCAGAGAACCGCTCTGAAGGCTTTTGTTGGTGGAAACGATGTTTTCGCCCTTCTCTCGACCGGATTTGGCAAGTTTTGTTTACCAGGGCGCGTCCGTGGCGGAGCGGTTAGCGGTTAGCGCGAACCATGTTAGTAGGCCTTTAGTCCTCAACGCGGTCGGCCCGGGATCGACTCCGACCCGCGACGCTTTGCCGCCTGTCTTCCCCCCTCTTCCTGTCAGCTCACTGTCAATAAAACGCGTGCCACTAGAGCCGCAAACACATTTTTTTTCCTGTGTCGCTCTCACAGAGTACGGGTTAGCTTCGGTGTGAGTGGTTGAAATAGCACGTCTATAAAGATGACAGACAAGTGGCTTATCCAATCATATGCAAGGATTTCAGATAAGGCCCAGCCTTCAGTAAAGGCAATTCCTATGGCAAGGTCCCAGATGGATGAGTGGAGCTAGGTGGAGCGACATACAGCTGGCGAAGTCAGGTTAAGGCTCCATTGCTTCTTCTTGTTCGTACCTCCGGTACCATGGTCTTGTTCTGGTAAACATACACCAGAGTGTTTTGTTTACTAACAAACAGAGAAAAAAAACAAAGCGTAAAAACGCATAAATAAAATCTGATAAGCCAACAGAATCTCATGGGAAAACCTTTGTATGCAACCATAGTGAGCCACTAGCATAATTTATAAAGTCATCGTAGGCGACTTGGCCCCTTTAAAGTGTGATCACAGAATGATCACTCCTGGTGAAAGATTTACATACACTCATCATGAGCAAGCCACATTAGTTTGGGGCTGTCAGGGATATTCCAGTGAAAGGAAATCTTGGTACTCCAGCATACCAAGAAGAAATCTCCGACACTGCGGCAGGTTGTGGATGGCTCCTTCCTGTTTTCCTGTCCATAAATGTCCGTAAAGACATGAATAAGTGGAAGAGCTTGGCTGACCTGCGCAGTCTTGGCCTCAAAATGACTGAACGTGACGCTGAGACTGCAAGCCAGGCCTTCTCGCCCCACGTCAGTGTGTGACCTCTTGAATGCACTTTCTGTAAGGATGGTCCTAAACCTTGTGGAAAGCCTCCCCAGAAGAGTTGAGGCTGTTAAATCTGTAAAGGGCGTCCCAGCATCTTATTAAACCCCTTTGGGTGAGAATGGGAGGATACCAGCTAAGTCCATGTGTGTGAAGGCAGCTCAGTACATGCGTTTGGCTATATGTGTGAACCATTAAAAGGTTGAATTGCTATTTACAGGACAGTAGTAATAAAGTGCCAAGTGTCTTCAGAGCAAACTATAATGGTGGACTTTTGCTTTCATAGAGGCCAATTAGACAGGCAGTGACTAACGAGCCCTCTTGCTGTTATCACCATAGTAACATAGCGATGACAGAGGAGAAAGAAAAGCAGGAGTCATCCAAAGAAACTAAACAAACCCGCTGCTGTCAGAGACCGGAGCGTAACTCAAAGGTCAAGTCAGAAAACCTGAAAAGGTCATGGGTCGATCCGCTGGATCTCCTCGAGATTTGTTGGATTTCCTGAGCACGGTTTCCTTTGCCTCACATCAGAGCACCTGTAACCTCATGCTGATGATCCACATTTCTACACGCGTGAAGCCGATTAATTAACCCTGCTATATGACGCTCGTTAATCCTGACACGTCGACTGGCTTTAACTTTCACCCCTCGTGGCTTCACCGTGAGGCTCACTCGCAATGTTTGTGGTGGGCTTAACGTATTTGGATGATCACAGGGAAACTTTGCAGCGGATCGACTTATGTGAGTCACAAACGGATTTTATGTAAATCCATCAAAAGGGAGGTTCTGCCTGCATTTTGTTTAGCCCACAGGTCAGAACCCGAGGATCTCCTTATCATCATAAGGACGGCTCACTGGCGGTGCTGGGAACTCGTCTTTGAATATTTCTCTACGCCACTGACAGCCTCAGATCTTTCGCTGCCTTGCATCCATACCTGACTGCTGTACAATGGGAAGCAAAAAAAACTGTCTTTTTTTTTTTTTTTTTTTTTTTACCAGATAGATCCAAAGTTGGCCTTGGCTAAATATATATATATATATATATATATATATATATATATATATATATATATATATATATATATTTCCACTAAATATGAATGTTTTTAGTTCAAAACGTCAAAGTTATCAGGACTTTCGGTGCCAATAAAACTCAGAGGTTTTACTACTTTAAAAATGAGCTTGATCGAAACTGAGACCATCAATTGAGCCAAAAAATAAATAAAAAATGAATAGAAACTTAATTGCGGTAAAGGTAAAAATGCTTTTATGTTTGTGAAACTGGTATATAAAAGATCTTTGTAGATTCAATTATGGATTGCATTATGTTTGCAGTAATGTCTTCATTTTGTTCTCTGGGTGCTTAAGATAGTCTGTTTAACCTCAGTAATTAGGTAAAAACTCTTAAAGTTACTTAAAAATAATTGTCTTCAGTTCAACTCTTATCTGTCATATATGAACAACTTATTTAAGAAACATCTAACCATTTTAAGATGGCAGCTTTTTAAAAAAAAAAAAAAAAAGAAAGTTCAGGGGGGTCAATATTGTCCAATCTGTGCCAGAGGTTTCCAAACTAGGCTATTTGTGTTAAGTCTCGCATATTAGCATTTATAGCCTCGGCTAATTTGCATTACCTTTCCCCAGCCATTAGGATAAATGAAGTATTTAATATAAGACGTTATAATACAAAACAAAGAAATTTAAATTTGGACAGTCCAAAACAAAGTAATTAATGATAGAATACAATACCTTCAAATTGCATAAAGAATGGCGGTGATCACATGAAAACATAAACCCAGGCCAATCAGAGGTTATTGTCAGAAAAATGATGGATTTACATAAAATCTGTAGGTGAGGAGGTCCACATGTGGAGCCCTGGTACAGAGAAAGCTGTTTGTCCAGGAGATGTTTTACATAAAGGCTTTGAGTATAATTCACACCCGGATCCTCCACAACAGAGGGGGCCAAACTTTTTGCCACGCGGGCCAAAATACCCAAAGTTAAAGTCCTCACAGGCAACACATTGTTTTGTAATTAAATACATCAAAATAATTGGGTGATTTGTAGTTTGAGTTGATCAAAAACAAACTAAACATGAAATAAATTTGTGAAACAGACAAAGTGACCGGATTGGGTCGGGAATATTTGCCTTTCAAAAACAAAGACATTCAAAGGCCCAAATTTGGTTGTCAACTATTTGCAACTTAAATAATTTTTTTGTCTATTCAAAGGAACAAAAACTGGATGTAGGTCACTTTTCCTTTGAGAAAAGTTGCAATACTCCGCTGAGCTCCGTGGTAGGGTTTTGAGTGAAACAAGTGGGATGCTGATGGAGCTAATCACTGGGAAACGAAATGAAAGCAAAGATTTCAGACATTTTAATTTCACCCGCTGCCCAAATCTTGATTTCTGGTAAGGGCCTGGTTGCACTAAACCTTCCCCGGCCCACATTTGGACTCCCCCTGCTCCAGGTTCCTGAAGCGCTCACTTTAAGTGGAACAAATAAGGTCTTGACAATCATTCAAGGAACATACGAGGTTCAAGAGTTAAACGGTGTTATCAACGTTTCACAATATTGGCTGAAATGTATGTATGTCGTTTAATGCTGCACTGCAAAAACTGAACTAAAAATAAGTAAAATGTTCTTAAAATTAGTGTATTTGTCCTTGATTTGAGCAGGTAAATAAGATGATTTGCCAATGGAATAAGATTTTTGCACTTAAAATGGGAACAACTCATCTCCATCACCTTATTTCAAGTGCAGGATGTCTAATTATCTTATTTTAGGGGTTAAAATTCTCATTCCATTGGCAGATAATCTTATTTACCTGCTCTAATCAAGGACAAATACACTAACTTTAAGAACATTTTACTTATTTTTAGATCCATTTTTGCAGTGTGCAGCATTAAATGACAGACCGTCCCTGATTATTCTGAAGATTTACGTTGATATGCTTAATATCTCGACATTCTTCCAAAATCAAAAATGACGGCAAGATATTTTATTTCTGAGAATTGCTTGACAAGATTAGTTACATCTGTTTACATGATGTAACTAATTTCCAATCTAAGAAGGTTTGGGGCCTTACAAAAACTTTTTGTAATCATTGTTTAAATTCAGAGTGAGGCGTGACTTTTCAGACTATAAAGTAGTAAACATCAGGTTTGAACGCGGCTGTGTTGAAGGAGATGCAATGTGACCCCCAGCTTCAGTGTCGTGCAAAAGTATTTGAACCCATTCAGATTTCTGCAGCTTTTATTTATTCATTTTTCTCCGTCTCACAATAAATGTTTCAGATAATTCACCAGCTTTCAATATCAGACAAAGATAACCCGAGTAAATACAAAAATGCAGTTTTTAAATGCGGATTTTATCCATTAACGATCAATTAAATAAATCAATTACTTAAATAAATGGTTTCAGGAAACAACAGAGCAACGTTGCTGCTTCAACTAAAGCTGCGGACGCCTCGGACGCTGCACTTTTTATTGATTTGTAAAAAAGCATTTGATCTCTCATGACTTCTCATGCCATATGCTTTTTGATATAAGCCTCAGAAACAGTGAGCCGTGTGTCACACTCCTTGACTCTCGTCTTTTTTTATGCCGATATCACAAAAGGTGGCTCTTAAGGCTAAATATGAAAAATGACCTGCTGCAGCAAACTTCCATCCTCACATTATTTATATGAATGCTCCTTTTGTCTCTCTACAGATGGGCGCTGTCTTTAATGGAGCAATGAGACTCATGAGAAACATTTTATACTCTTCGGTTAATTGGCCTGCATTGTCCAAGCATGAAAAAGTATGCACTGGCATGCGAAATCAATCCTTTGCTTACTACCAGTGTCTCTAACTTCCTGTATGTCAGAGCAACCACAGCCTTCATTCACAGGCTTTTACTTCATCCGGCATTCCCATCCGTCCGGGGGGAAAAAGATCATTTTCTCACAATGCTCCCTTTTACCAATGATCGATCAAGCTTAGCAGGCTGATTGATAATTGGATAGTGTCTATCTCTTAATCAGCTGTGGGCGATCTTAATTTGCATTCTGGATTTATTCAGGTTGTCTTTGTCAAAGAGGGAGAAAAACGCGAGGAGTGTCTGTGAGGGTAGAAATAGAGCTAAAGCGGAAATTCAGACTGAAGAAACTCATTGCTTACCTCCATCAATCAGGGACTCATTCGCCTGCGACGCAAGCCAATCAGCTTTGAACTGCTCCTCCTCAAAGCCAATCAGCATCCTGGGTTCATCTTAAAAGAACTTCAAATCCAGCTCAACTTCTACCCAGCAAGCAAGCAGTCGCTGTGTGATGTCTGATCTGGACTCTGATGACTGGATTCAACCCACCTCCATCCCCTTCTCCACCGTCATAGCAGCTCCATCTGGCTTTCCTATGTGCTCCTACAACTTTGTTCCTATCAGAGTGTAATTCCTCCTGGACTCTACAGGATTTACTGTCATATCTCAATCGGTCCGGCAGAAGACCGCCATGTTGAGCCCGGTTCTGCCAGAGGTTTCTTCCCAAAGGGGAGTTTTTCCTCTCCACAGTCGCTTCATGCTTGCTCATCATGGACAATCATGCAAACCTGCGTTTATCAAATTGGACATCTAGCTCAAACAGATCATCATATGGACTGAACAAACTTCTTCTATCTCCACTCCACCACCAGTTTCAGGCCTGGGGGGATCATTCCTATTCTCATACGCCTGCTTATGCATATTGAAGTATAATTCAGCGTGAATGTTTCCTGCCGAGGTCTGAGCGCCAAAGTCTTAACATATTGTATCAATAAATTCTTCTAATTGTCTCTTCTTTCCGTGTGAGTTTTTCAGATTGAAATACTTTTTGTCACAGAAGTGGTGCACCTTTTTTTTTAATAATGCTTCACAGGACAGGAGTCTTTGGGCCGGCCATGCTGAGCATAATTTCGTTTTTTTAAATCAGCACAGGTTTCAAATCCGAGAGCAGAATATTTAATTGCTTTTCTGAAAATAAACACCTCGTGTTTAGATTAAAGCTTCTTATTTCACGTTTATTGTCTAAACCTCAGATTATCGGTGGACCCCTCACTTGGTGACGCCTTGAAACCAAACTTCCTGTTAGTTGAGCCTCTGGCAGTAGCAGACATCCCCACAGTTTGCAACTTGGTGAGAACACTCGACCCGGAGCAGCCGACTTCATTCCTGCTGCGCTGACTGACTCTCAGAGGTCCCCATGCAGCTGGTTGGGCCCATAAACAGTCAGTAGTGACGGCCCCGCGGTTGTTTATCTGACCACTCAATCCCACGTTTATTTCCAATCAGGGCGGCAGAGGGAGGTGGGGTCGGTGGCCTAGCTCAGCAGATTAATCATGCATGCTTTATTTCTTGTCCTGTTGTGCGCAACAAGTTTCCAGGCGGTGAGAAAGGCACCGCCGTCGTTTCGGTCTTCCCAGTGCATCATGGGTTCTCCTGGGCGGTGGATCCTCTGGACCGTGTGCGCGTGTCTTGCAGCTCGGCAGAAAGGTGAGCGGGGGGCCCTGCTTCTAGAGACAAATGTAGGAAATCTTACTTGTGAAGGCTGCAGGGGGCCGCGCATGTTTAGACGGGTTTGCAGCGATTCTTGTTTATTTGCTTAAATTCTGAAAACGGTGACCCTTTTTCTCTATTAAAAGGTTGTTTAAGACGCACCAACGGAGCATTTGGTTCTGCTTCAGATTCATTATATATATGGATCTCTTTTTCTCATCAGGGATTTAAAAACTTTGCCCAGAGATTCACAAATTAAACTATTTTGCATTCACGTCGCTTTAACCCCAAACGCAGATTATGTCCAGACATCAAGACTGGAATTTTAGATTCTTGTGATCATTTGAAAAAAATAAATAAATAAAAAATGCTGTGAATCGATGTTCTGTTTTCCTAAATGCGTCCCGGTTGAAGTGGCCTGTTGTTCCACTTTGCCGGTGATTAGTTTGGCTCACCGTCAAAACTGTCAAGTGTAATTAACAGCTGATACGCGCACTGAATCACCCTCCCCACCACAGCTCACACAAAAGGCCCCGGGGACGACAGAGGAGGAGGAGGTTCATTATTGCAGTAATGAAGTGAAGCGGGGATGAAGGGGGGGGGGGGGTGACTGGTTTCAACAGGAGAAGTTCAAAGAGAACTGAAACATGATCAAAACATGCAAACAAGTTCTTCTCTTTAAGTTTGTGTGCGACGGATGTGACATGTCCCCTTTTTTTTTCCTCTTGGCTCCCAGCGGCTCTCAGGGTAACCATGAGGGAAGCCAGCCTGGAGGTGGTCCGAGGTGACTCCGTCCTCCTGCCCTGCTCCTTCTTCACCTCCTCCGACTTCTCCAGACTTAACGTCATCTGGACCCTGGCTCCCTTCTCCAGCCCAGAGACCCCCGTACAGGTTTGCATCTTCAGTGTGTAGCACGGAAACGTACAGGGGCCCGGCACAAGCCTACACATCCCTTTGGACACTGTTTTTTTTTTTTTTCCCTTTTTTTTTCTTTCTTTTTTTCTCTGTTTTTTTTTCTTTTTTTCCCTCTTTTTTTTCTGTGTTTTTTCCTTTTTTCATTCTTTTTTTTTCCTTTTTTTTCTCCTTTTTTTTCCTTTTTTCCCCCACCTTTGGACACTGTTTTTTTCTTCTTTTTTTTCTTCTGTTTTTCTCAGTTTTTTCCCCTTTTTTTTCTTTTTTTCCCCTCTTTTTTTATTTTCTGTTTTTTTCCTTTTTTTCTTTCTTTTTTCTCTCTCTTTTTTTCCCTTTTTTCCCCACCTTTGGACACTGTTTTTCTTCTTTTTTTTCCTTCTTTTTTTTCTTTTTTTTTTTGTTTTAACACCTTTTTTTTGTTTCTGTTTTTTTTTCCTTTTTTTCTTTCTTTTTTTCTCTCTTTTTTTCCTCTTTTTCCTTTTTCCCTCCCTCTGGACACTGTTACATTTTGCCACATTGCAAAGGCACAAACTCTAGGGCGTTTCTGCTTTCTTCCACGTGTTTTCTGGGTCCCCTCCTTTCTTCTTGCCGCTCTTTTCACAAAAGCAAGCACAAACTCTCCGCACCGTCGTCTTCACGGGCCACTTGGCTGCTTCTCTGATGGATGTTTTACGCTCAGTTTAGGTGCAGTCATAGTTTAACAAACCTCTGAGGCCTTCGCAGAGACTCCCCTGAGACTCAAACACAAATCGTCTCTATTTACGAATCAGGGCACCTTTGGGCGGCAGTCGCTCGCTCGCTCGCTCTGGGTTTAATTTAGGGGTTGTAGATTAAAAGGGGCCACGTGGTTATTTTGAAGTTTGCAGTCGTTACATGTGAGAAATATCTAGAATGCTTCCCCAAGGCGCAATATAAGAAAAACCGAGTCAGCTTTAAATACAATAAAGGACAGGGAACCATTTTTCTGTTTTTTTTATACATTTCTCCTTTTTTCAGGTGATTGTGTATGACCACCGGCAGGTGATTAAAAACCCTTCCCTCATTGGCCGGGTGGATTTTACAGGTACCTCCACATCTGTGCCGCCTCCAGTCCGTTTCCAAACAAAACGCAGTTTAAATCCATATCATGTGGTGTGAACCGACTGCAGGTCTTCCATCCAGGGCAGACATCATGCTCAATGACACGCACGTCTCCGACGGGGGGATTTACCGCTGCATGGTCAACAACCCACCGGACACCGCAGATCCCGGCGTAGGGGAGCTGCTGCTGAGTGTGTTGGGTAGGTGGCTGTTTTTTTTTGGGGGGGGGACAAAAGAAAAAGGATTCCTGTTTTTACATCTTACTGCGAACTGAATGAACCAAAAGATATGAACCTTTTTTATTTTGGAAAAGGTGTTTTGATTTTCGACACATTATATGGATATATGGATCACAATATGTTCATATACAGTGGTATTCATTGAAGCGTTTCAGAACATTGAACAAATTTACATATTAGTCAAAGACGACAGAAGGAAACCCAAAGTGCTGTTTTTAAATGATTTTTTTTATTATAAAGGGGAATTAAAATCCAGACTTTACACGACCCTGTGTGAAAAACTGATTTCCCTCTAAACCTAATAACTGGTGAGCCGCCCTTAGTAGCTACAATTGTTATCAAGCGTTTGCTTTTCCAGCGCTGTGGAGGAATGTCGGGCCCGCTTTTCTGTGCAGAGTTGTTGTAATTCAGCCACACTGGAAGGTTTTCTAGCATAAAGGGCATTTTTAAGGCCATGCCACAGCATCTCAACAAGACTTAGGTCAGGACTTTGACTAGGCCACTCCAAAGTCAGCCATTCAGAGGGGACCTGCTGGTGTGTTGGATCATTGTAGAACCCAGGTTGGTTTCAGCTTGAGGTCATGAACGGATAGCCGGAGGTTCTCCATCAGCGTGTTTTGGTGAACAGCAGAATTCATGGGTCCATTTATCACGGCAAGCCCTGCAGGTCCTGCAGCAGCAAAACAGCCCCAGACCATCACGCTACCACCACCATACTTCACTGTTGGTATGATGATTTTACGGCAGATGTGACGGGACTAAGGTTAAACTTTTGTCTCATCAGTCTACAGAATATTTCCCCAAAATCAAGATGTGTTCTGGGAAAACTGAGACATCCCTGCATGTAGATTTTGCTCAGCAGAGATTTTTGTCTTGGACCTCTACCATGCGGGCAACGTCTCTTTATGCTGGAGGCATGAATTTAACTGAGGCGAGTGAGGCCTGCATGTTGGATGATGCTGTGGGTCTTTTGTGGCCTCTTAGATGAGCCATGGCTCTCACTGTTGGTTCGCTGGAGTCCCAAAGCTTTAGAAACGATTTTGTAACCTGTTCCAAGCTGATAGATCACGCTTATTTTCCCATTTGTTCCCGGATTTCTTTGTCTTTGCATGATGTCTAACTTCTAGGATCTGCTACCCTTTGTCAGGCAGGTCCCACTGCAGTGATTTCTTGATGGAGAACAGGAGTGGTGGTGATCAGGCCTGGATGTGGCTAGAGAAGGAGGATTCAGGTGTGACGAACCAAAGTTATGTCATAATTTAACAGACGGGGTGATCACTTTTTAACACAGGGCCAAACATGCGAAAGAAAAAAAAAAAAAAAAAAAAAAAGAACAGAAATCAGGAAGGGGACTAACACTGTGTTAAATGTGGTGTGAAAATTATTATTTTGCTCCTATACTGGTTTGATAACCCAAGTAAATAGGAAATATAGTTTTTTAATGATGGTTTCATCATTCACCATGTTTTTTAAATTGTTTTTAGCCTGTTTCATGTTGTCAGACAGGTTCTAAAGAGCTGACTTTATACAGGCCTGATTGTGGCTAATGAAACCTAACCAAAAACAAAAAACACAATTTAGTTAATCACAGTGAATTCATTCTTTATTATATTAGATAGCTTTTTTCCCTCTCACTGATAAGTTAAACTATAAGGGCCTGTTCCTTCACGTTGCCTTTGTCTGATTTTCATTTTTGTTAGATGATCTGAAACATTTACATCTGACAATAAAATAAAAATAGAAGAAATCTGTACGGTTTGTAAATACTTCTTGCCGTTGTTCAGCAGCAACCAGATGTGCAGCAGGGGAATAAAAACAAACATCTGTAGGCCTGAGACAATTAAATACAAAAGATGAACTACTGGAACGGATACGGTAAACTCCTCTCTCTTAAAAAAATAAAGTAAAGAGTGCTGGACCTGTGGACTGATGTCTGCAGAGCCGCCTTCCCTGCCTGTGTGTGAGTGGGACGGAGATGTTGACGTGGGAGGAAGCGTGAGGCTGTCCTGCTCGGTGGAAGAGGGCGTCCCCACTCCAGAGATCCGCTGGGAGAAAGTCGACCCTGAGGAGATTTCCCTTCCCATCAACATGGACGGTCAGTATCCCACTCCTCTGGCTCTTCTGGAGCATTTGAGAATTTTCCCCCAAGGTGATGCTCACACATTACCAAGTCATCCGGTTACGTTTAGCAGAAATCCCAATTTGGTGAAACGATGAAAGAATGAGCTGACTGCCCCTTCTGCTTAGTTCGGGAGGGGTGGTCTCAAATTTGGGGGCTATCTGTTCCTCTCCAAGCCATGAATCGGCTCGCAACACATCCTGCAAGCTACGTGTTTATTTTGTCCTCAAAGGGAGACGCAGTCATAAACCATGCATTCCTCAGTTCTTCCATAAAAATACCTGATTAATATAATAACTAATGTTCCGCCGATGCCATTTTTTGGCCCCGATACCTGGCTGTGCAGTATTGGCCGATACCGATACCATCTGTTTGAAATTTATGTGTGTGTATATATGAAGAACTGCATTCTACTTAGGGTAGTAGAACTTTTTAATTGCCTATCTGGAATGGATGACAATAGTTGAATAAACTTTTGGCTCTCAAAGGCCAAAATAGTGCAACATTCAAAAAAATATAACATGTATAATAGTAGTGCCACAGTAAGACAGTAAAATTACATTAATAATTGAATAATCTCTTTTAAACCCTGAGTTTTGGCTCTCAAAGGCCAAAATAGTGCAACTTTCATGAACTTATATAACATGTATAATACTAGTCGGGAGAGAGAAGGCTGCATTCAAGTGACATACAAACATCAAAATGGTATCGCTGCCCTATTTGTTGGTACTCGCCGATACCGATACCACCATTTTAGTGCTGGATCGGGGGCGCGTCCGATACGGGTATCGGTATCGGTATCGGTGCAACACTAATAATAACTAAGATATTTATTTTCCTCAACAAGCTGTATTTACTGTGTGCTTCCCAGGCGACTCTGTTATTTATCATCACCCCCATTAATCCCTCCGTAACAGCCCCGTTTATCTGAATCTTTTTGTTGTTGTTGTAATCAAGCTTCTATTCCCAGACGGAGAAAACCCAACTCCACACAGTCCTCTCCCCCTCTGAGCCTTTTAACCTCGTCTCTTGTCTCTCAGGCGAGCTGTCCGGCTCGGTCCAGATCGTCAACGTGTCGTCTCAGACGTCCGGCCTGTACCGCTGCTCGGCCGCCAACGCCCTGGGAACCCAGAACTGCTACGTCAAGCTGGCCGTTTACCGCAGTGAGGGTTCTCGGTGCGACGCCTCTGATCCCGCTCGCTTTGCTCGCGGGCGCCTTCTCTGACCCAAGCTGTCGCTGTTCTGTGCACCTCAGCAGCTGCGGACGGCGCGTGGGGCGTGCTGCCGGGCGTGCTGCTGACGCTGGTGATGAGCCTGGTGCTGCTGGCCCTGCTGGCGCTCGTCGTGTGGCTGCATCGCACGGGCCAGGACGGGAGGAGCGGGAGGAGGAGGAGGAGGAGGAGGTCGAGGGGGCACGGGAAGGCCGAGGAAGAGGAGTGCTACAACGAGATACGCTACACCCCGTCCCTCATGAAGCGCTCTTTTGTCTGACGGGCGGCAGGTATTGAGACGAAAGGACTTGTTGTCTGTTTGTGTGCAGCCTTGCTCCTCTGCTCCTCCTGTAGCTGTGCAGCGAGACATGTTGTGAAATAATAAATAAATACGTTCTAATAGTTGTGTTTTATTGGGTTTGGCAGCGGAACTATAACCTGACGAGCCAGATGGATGTCCGCCTAGCTTCACTCACATCCATCTGGGACATCTCCCATAGAGAGTGATTTCTTCAAACAATTTTATGGTCCAGCCAATCAGGACGCAGGGCTGGAGTTTCATAGATGTGACGTAGTGGAGAAGCGACCGTGACGTGAGACTGTTTTGATTCAGACAGCAATGGCGGCTCGCATCCAGGAATCAAGCGTTAACATTGATGCTGCTATTTCTTCCGTGTTGTCCAATCTACCTGATATTGTTTCATTAAAAGAACATCAGAGAACGGCTCTGAAGGCTTTGTTGGTGGAAACCATGTTTTCGCCCTTCTCCCGACTGGATTTGGCAAGTTTTGTTTTTTTCCTGCGTCGCTCTCACAGCGTCACAGGTTAGCTTCGGTGTGAGTGGTTGAAATAGCACGTCGATAAAGATGACAGACAAGTGGCTTATCCAATCATATGCAATGATTTTTGATAAGGCCCAGCCTTCAAAAAAGGCAATTCCTATGGATCTGTCCCAGATGGATGAGTGGAGCTAGGCGGAGTGAAGTTCATTTGGCTAGGGTCAGGTTAGGGAAACTAAGCTGTAGGGAGCCAGATATTTCCGGGTTGGATCAACCAGGTCATCATCAAATAGCTGCGACTCATCCTTCCCTTCAGGACGGAAGAGATGTAAAAACGAGGATAAATCGTCGTTTCCAGATGTTTCGGTACTTAAAATGGAACACATATTATGTCTTACTTGTAGGTTTTTTATGAAGAGCTGTGCCATAAATTCCATCAAGGTTTTTATACTGTTTTCCTTTTTAAAATTTCAGACTATCGAAACATCGATTTCATGCCTGTTTTTGAGGCTAAACCCAAACTGGGTACTGTTGTCGCCTGCATGCATCTTTGGTCTCCAGAAAGATCTGCAGCTCCTGTCGGCGGGAACATTTAATTGCCAGCCCGGGATGTTTTCACAGAGTCACAATAAAACCACAATGGGTTTTGTTGGAGTAAATGTGAAAGACAACAAGCTGCACAGTTGTAAAGTGGAAGAAGAATCATGCAGGATTGTCAAATATTGAATATTGAGTCCGATTTCACAGGGTCGGACTGTGGTAGAACCAGCTTTCTGTTTGGGTTTACTCAGCTGAAGACAGAAATATCATGGGAAATGTTGAACCACAGCTCAGATAGTCCCCATGTTCTCAATTGGAGCTGTGTTTGGACTTTGACTAGGACATTCTAACATAATAAGGTGAATGTTTGGCTGGAAGGTGAACCTTCAAAGGATTGCTCTGTATTTAGCTCCATCAACGCTTCCTCTGATCAGTTTCTCTGTTCTTAGCCCCACACCATGATGCTGCTGCTGCTGTAACTTATGTTTTTTATTTTTTTTAATGAAGTTGTACTGATGGCTGCAGGCGGAAAAAATCTCCTGTACCGTTCTGTCTCTCAGCAGATCTGGAGAAGCCTCTGACTGAAGGCAGGATGTTCAGGGTTGTCCCTCGTGTTCTTCATTTTATGAAGAATCCCTCTGTGCACATTCATCTCCAGAGGTTCCTGATGAGTCCCCAGAACAGAGCCGGCCTTCTGGATCAGCCTGTTGGGATGCTGCAGCCCAGAAGGCTTTATAAAGAGGTTTTTATCTGATGGCAGAGGAGATCACACTCTCCACAACAGACCTACAGATCTGCAGCATCTCATTTATACCAACGTTGCACACAGAGGGACTATTTAAGAAGGGTTCCCTGATTTTTTACATTTTTTATTCTTAGGAGAATTAGAGCATTGGGGGAATAAAAGCATAAGCACAATTTCTGACATAAATTTGAGAAGAAGTTTGAATATTTCTTGCAAGAAACTGTAGATACTGATGGCTAAAATGTAAAGACATCATATTGACCGTCCGCTTTTGATTTTTTTCGTTATTCTGAAGCATCTTGAGAAATAAATCAGAGCTTGAGAAAATATTTAATGTTCCGTTTTCTTTTATTCCGAACCTGGAAAAACCTCCGTCTCGATGTCAAAGATGACGCCAAGGAATCCCAATTCATCCCTGGATCCCTGCTGTCGCGCACCCTGACTACAGAGATGGAGCTGGACGGCCAAACGGAGAATATTTACACTTTGTAAAGACCCGAGAAGAGATGTGACGGGAGCGAGAAGGCAGCTGCTGCCAACATGTTAGCCGTTCTCTCTGAAGCCCTCATGGAAACCTGAGGATTTATAGAGTCAGTCGACCGTGTGGCCGATAAACAGAGCTGCCTGGGTGCCAGCATGAAAACATTGTCCTAAATAATGAGATGAATCAATGAATCTGCAGAACGGGATGGAGTCCATGGAGGTGATCTCTCTCCGGTCAATTATTTTATTACAGCTCACTTAAGATGTCAGCAGTTAGTTAATGACGTAATAAACGGGGGTCAAACCGACAGGTCGCCTCTGGATTCTCTTTCTTGGTGCTGAACAATCATCTCATCGGTTTTCAGTCGGTCCAAAATGCAGCAGTGCTTAGGTTAACGGGCATCGGAGGCCAGTTTCAGCTAGTTTACATACCCTTAGAGTCCTAAAGGGTTTACCTTCTTAACTAAATAGCTTGAGCCAAACATCCCACCTCTGGATTCCGGCCAGATGTTTCAATTTTATTACCATCTGGTCTTTTTTTTTATTTTTATTTTTTATCTCTTGTCTGCTTGCTAAACCGTTTAGTTTTCATTAATTAGGTTTTTATCTGCAAGCATTTTGGTCAACTTTGCATCTAAATGAATCACTCTAACCAACAGGTTTGCAAACAAAGACGAAAACTTTAATTTAAATAGAAGGAAAAAAAATGCATAAAAAACTGTACAGAACATTGACTTAAAAGTTCCTTAAATAAAAGACCACCTTCCCAAAAAT
The DNA here is from genome assembly GCF_011125445.2 of Fundulus heteroclitus. Classification (NCBI taxonomy): domain Eukaryota; kingdom Metazoa; phylum Chordata; class Actinopteri; order Cyprinodontiformes; family Fundulidae; genus Fundulus; species Fundulus heteroclitus. The sequence continues at coordinate 21,960,813 of NC_046371.1, forward strand.
GACTAAAATGAAAAAAAAAAACCAAAAAAAAAAAAAAAACGGGATGATGGACAGTGACATCTTGTGCAAAAGGAGTATTAAGCGATTCTTCCCAAACGGCACGTTTCAGCTCTCCGTGTCGAGTTTAATCCAGAATCCCCCCCCCCCCCCCCCCCCCAGCAGATAGTGTCTGTGATGGTGAAGAAAAACCAGAACCCAATAATAAAATAGATTTATATTTTAAATATATATTCATAAAGCAAACATGCTGTACAGAGATTTAGAGATTCACAAATCCCTTTTGGACGCCCAGGTCTGCCTTTTAGCTTGTGCTTTCCTGTCTCCCAAATAAAGATGGAAAAAAAAAAAAAAAAAAGTATAATTCCTGGTTGCTTTGGATGCAAATAAAAAAAACATAAAAAATAATAAAAAAAAAACAGCACTGATGAACAAGTCTGTATTTCCTGAGTCAAGGGGGTTGTTGCCATGTCCTGGGAGAGATGCTGTTGTAGGTTCCTCATGGCAAATTTACAAAAAAAATAAAATCTCTGGGCTGCTGAAAAGATGGAAAACTGTAAGGAGCTTAAAGAGGAACAAAGACAGCAGAGAAAGAAGGGTTTTCACCAACAGCACGAAGAATTGAAACACCAGTGTGACCCAGTTTCCAACCCAACAGAAATTAAGTGACCTTTATATTTAATAGAAATTATTTTCTTTCTTTTTTTTTTTACATTTTGGTCTCAAATTTAACTCCAATATCAGTGTTGTTAACACCACTCAAAGAAAAAAAAAAAAAAAGATTTTAATTTTCTTTCTTGCAACAAATCACATGTAGCCCTCCCCACATGTTAAATCCTGAGAATGCTGGTCGTCTTTCAAGTTTCCTACAGAGGAAAATAAAGAAAATGATAACAGAGAGATTCATTTGTGAGCAGACCAGGATCTGGCAATTAAAACCTATGGCACAACGTCGCCAGAGAGCCGACCAATGGGGCGCCAGCTTCTTGGTTCTGTTTCATGTTTACCTGCAACCCCATTAAAACTCAGTGGTTATATATATATGTATATATATATAAAAAAAGAAGAAAAGAAAAAGTGCAGGAGTGAAAAGGATCTGGGACCTCAGGAACATTTCCAGTTAAACAACAGGCTTTAAAGGGATGGTTTGGAGTGATGGGCAGCAACACTGTAGGGACCAGTTAGCTTATTTTTTACAAACTTGGTGAGAGTCAAACACAAACCGATCCAGAATGGAAAAAAGCTCTAAGGTGAGATGTGTCTGTCGTTTTACAGCCTGTTCTGAGCAGCGCTTGGTCTGGTTTCCCCGTCACGACCTTCTGGCTCCTTTGGGAGCGTAGCTACGATAGCGCAGTGAGCTAGAGACGCACAGAGGAAAAGACACCTGTTGGTCGGCCCTGAATGAAGCGCTAAATCTACGGTCTTTACAAAACTAGAAGGAATAAGAAGTCAGCGGAAGATGCAGAAGATGCTTTCTCTGCGAAACGGTGAGACATGGCAGCGGTTAACTAAGGCTGCAGGAGAGCGAGAGAGAGCATAACTTCAAGCAGAGAACAGCAAATTTTAACTATTTTATCTTTTCCAGCTTTCAACCTTTTGTCTGCAATGTTACATTTTGGGCCAATGTTAACAGCCTTTTGGAAATCTAAGGGAGGGTTTAAGGTAAATATCTTTATTCTCTAGAATTAACCTTTTTAGTAATACGAGGTGTGCTAAGAGCAGTTCTTGCCAGTTTAAAATAACCCAGTAATCATTCTTCATTTAAAAAAAATAGTAAAACCCTGTAATATAAATAACTGACCACTCAAGCCAGGAAGGCTTGGAAAAACATTTTAAATATAGTTAATTATGGTTGTCGAAGAGAAATAGCTATCCGCTAAAATCAGCATCGCCAGGCAAGAGCTTTAGAAGAAGAAAAAAAAAAAAAAAAACTCTGATCAGTGCGTCTCAAAATAAGGTTAAATAATAATTTAAAAAAATGTGTTTCCAACATCCCACCTCAAAAATGCAAACTATCCCTTTAAACATGACGTCATTGGAAAGATGGATTACTTTAGCCAAACTGATGAGAGAGAGAGAGAGAGAGAGGGGATGCAGTTGACAGAAGGCAATACATCAGCACAGCACGCAGACAACCCCGCCCAAAAGAAAACCATCGTCTGTAAGACAACGTGTATCAAATAAATATTTCGCCTTAGCTTTCAACAATTCATCTAGCCGTGTAAAGTTCCAACTAAAACGCTGGAGGTAACTGTTGCAGAGACAGCAGTAGTACTGGGTACGTTAGTAGGAGCGGGGGGGGGGGGGGTGCAGAAGCAGTAGTACGGTGATGGAGAGGAGACGGAAAAAAAAACGCTGCTCCTCACACCGAGCAGCATCGATTCCCTGCTATCTGGAGAGCCGAGAGCCGACTGGATCCGACCAGTCGGGGATTGATTGATTGATCATTTATCAAACCAAAATAAAATAATAATAATAAAAAAAAAACTCAGTGTTTCTTAATCACCGAGAGACTTGGGGTTATTCAAGTAAAATGATAGAAAAAAGCACATTCAACCCACCGAAACAAAAAAAGGTGTTACATCTCCACCCCCCTGTTCATGGGTGATTTTTGATTCAAACGAGCCTCCGCTTGGACCGGGTGCCTCCCACACCCTCTGAGCTCAGGACGTCCTACAGGCCTAGATAATCTGTAAACTAGCCGTCAGAGCGCTGCTCGTCGGCTGGGGGGGATATTTCTGCTCGCTGCCGATCTCGCCGGGCGGGAAAGCGACCAGAGGATGAAGCTCGGCTTCCGCTCGCTGATTATAGGTGGAGAGCGGTGAGGTGGAGGCTCCTGAAGGTCTGTAGGTCCAGCCAGGATGCAATAATGGGCGGGGTGGGGGGGGGCGGCGGATAACTAAACAAGGCTTTTCATGGTTTCCACACGTCCTTTGCTTTGCTTGTACAGTAACATACTGATCTCTTTTAAATGATAAAAAAAAAAAAAAAAAAAAAAACACTGCCACTGCATCTGTCAAGTAAAAGACGCTCAGAGGCTATATTCTTTTCTCCGGTATAGAAAAATAAACACTCCTGAAGCAAAATATCCCTTTTTAATTGCACTGGCCTTTCTGGCCTGTCACTTCTGTTACAACCTGACGGCTGTCCATAGAGACAGAAAAAAAAAGTGAGCGGACCATCAGATCTCTGAGCGAACCGGCTGACCAGCTTCACTGGGCGAGCCGTCGCACGCTGAGCCGCTCTGGGATTCAGCCGGGGGGGGGGGGTCTGTGTGTGGGGGGGTGTGGGAGGGGGGTTCCCGTTCACGGCCGCCCTGAAACTATCTCAGCAAGAGTGGATGGAATGAGTCCCGAAGCTGGAATGAGTCTGGTCGGGGTGGGGCGGCGTCGCCCCCCCCCCCCCCCCCCCGCGGTGTGCTTTCATCATAGAAAATGTCACCGGTGCAAAGTCAACGCAGGTGATCGAGTAAAGGCAGCTCGGTGGATTCCTCTTTTGGAGGGGGAGCGTCCCCCGAGGCCGACGGGGCCGGCTCCGACGTCTGGGTGGCTCCAAGGGGGTCGTGTGTCACACCGGCTGCTTGTGGCGGCGCAGGAGGAGGAGGAGGCTGGGAGGAAGATTAAAGCGATTAGAGGCAAACTCCTACAAGAGGAAAAAAAAAGCTAAATCTGACATTTGATTTTTGTGTTTTTTCTATGACACGCCTCCACGGGCCAGAAAGAAAGATGAATTTATTAACAATGAACAACACGCCGGATCATCTTCCCTTTTCACCAATCTGATCCCTGATGGAGCAAAAAAATCAAACAGTATTCACACCGATCAGATCCTCCAGCTCTTTATGCCTTTCCTTTGTCCTCCACAAACAACTTTATTTGTGCAAGAGCATATATTCTACATTAGAAATAAAAGAAACCCTATAGAAATGAATGTGAGGAAACTTTCCTCTTTCCCCTAACGTGACATTCAAATACCAGCGTGTTGAAGACTTCTGACTGACAGACATAAAAGCTGATTTCTGGTGGCAGAGATGTTAGCAGGAAGGCTGCAGTGGTAGCACTCGTGCCCAATGAGCGCCTGAGACTGGCACCAGCGCCCTGCACGGCTAAAACGGGTACACAACGCATCGATCGTCCAAGAACTGAGGAAAATCAGGGACGTTGTGAAGGGAACCAGGTAAAAAAACCCAAAAAAAACTAATAGTTAGAAACATGCAAACAGCATTTCTGCTTCAGTTCACATCCTGCAGCTGAATGGCTCATTCACACACAGCATCACACGCTCGTTTTCTTGGCCACTTCTTGTAATTTGCATTAGACTCAATGTTGTTGAGACTTTCATTTGTCAGCCATCAATTTATGGCTCACAACGAGTCCTAACAGAAATAATAATAGTTGACAAAGTAATAATCTTAGTATTCATTTTCATTCAAATTGTATTTTTTGTCAATTTCAAGAAACAACTTGTTTCCCATTTTACAATACCAAAAAAAATATTCATAATCTTTGAACCCTTTTCAGAATTGTAGAACAATGGGTTGTTTTTAAACCCGCATGGTGGACATCAATGATGCTCCCTATGATGCTGCTGCACCAAACAATACATATAAAAAAAAAAAAAAAAACATTACAGAATTGTTACGACCCTGAAACAGCGGCGTGTGAAAACAGAGCGCAGCCCGTCGTCTTACCTGTGTGCGTACGATCTGTAGCGGCCCTCCTTCCATCTCCACGGCGGCCGGTCCGCTGAAGCCCTTCCTGGCGGAGAAGCTCCACTTGCCGACGTGGCTCTCGTAGTGCAGGCCGCTCCGCTGGCCCGCTCTGTGCCCCGAGTTCTCCAGCAGCGTCGCCGGGCAGAAGCGCTCCGGCGCCGGCACCGGCGGAGGCACCATGGAGCTGCTGAAGGACAGCTGGGAGCTGGAGAGCTGCTGGCCCAGGAGCCCCTGGATGGAGGAGGTCCGCTGCAGAGAGGTGAGCAGGCCGGCCTCCATCCTGCCCTCCGACTGACTGAGCAGAGCCAGGGGGAGAGGCTGAGGGTGGTGCGGCCAGCCCTGGGTGGGGCCTAAAGGGTTGTCTGTACCTGAAACGCAACGTTAAAGCCTGATGAATCGCTCATTCTGAATCTAAAGGGAAGAGGGAGGAACAGAAGCACACCAAAGGTCTCACCCATGGAGGGCTGGAGGGCTGTGATGTGCGGCTGGGGAAGGCTGGAGGCTGGAGTACTCTGGGTGGTGTGAATGGCCGGGTTAGTTGAGATGGAGGTGGAGCCTCCTCCGCAGTCGGAGTCCTCGATGTTTCCACCGCTGTTGCAGCCGGCACCGCAGCCTTTCTGCAACCTGCGGGGGAGCGGCGTCACGCAGAGACGTGTGAGCCCACATTTAAAGGCCCAGCTAAACGCAGGGGGGGAAAAAACCTAAGAAGAACCACGTACCGGTCCCAGCTACTGATGAGCCAGGTGTAGATGTTGTGTGGACTGACGGGGCCGCCCCACACCGACCGCAGCTGGCAGTGGCCCCCCGCGTACGAGGTGGTGAGGGGGGACACGTATATGGGGTACCCGATGGGCTGGTCGCACGACGAGTTGATCATGTTCCTCAGCGCCTGCTTGGCGTTCTGGATGCTTCCTCGCTCTGGGTTGCGGTTGCGCAGGAAGACCAGCTCCTGCTGCTGGCCCGCCCACAGCCCGCGCACGCACTCCCTGTTCACCTGCAGGGGGCGGCACAGAGCACAGAGGGCTGGAAAAGGGGCTTTCTAACCATTTTAGATATCCCGTCTGCAGGGTTCCATACATTTCTACACTCAGCTTTTTAGGTTTCAGACCTTTACGTCCGACTAACAAAAGCCGAATTCATAGAAATTGACTGCCTGTGTTGTGCGCAATTCTGTCCCCCCATCGAGGGAGGCTGGGCTGAACACTGTCACGTCACTGATAGATTTCTCAGTTAAAACCAAAAATTAAAAAAAATCAACTCAAGGTTTTAAAATTTACTTTAATCGGTAGCTGTTTCCAAAATTATAAAATACACACCACAAATTAATAAAACAGGGTCTTCTTATGCTATTTTTAACTCTTTCACTTCACTTCTGATAGATTTCTCTGTAAAAAAAAACAACCAAAAACTCAAGTCAAGGTTGTAAAATTTACTTTAATCGGTAGCTGTTTCCAAGTTTATAAAATACACACCACAAAGTAATAAAGCAGGCTCTTCCTACGCTGATTTTTAGAAGAAGTGGCGAGTTAACCCAGCGGACTTGCTAGTCCTTCAATCAATAATGCAAATGTGCATCACGTGATTTTTTTTTTACTGTTTAGAAATCGTTTAAAGACCTTGTTTTATTAATTTGTGGTGTGTATTTTATAATTTTGGAAACAGCTACCGATTAAAGTAAATTTTAAAACCTTGAGTTGATTTTTTTTAATTTTTTGGTTTTAACTGAGAAATCTATCGGACGTCACGTGACAGTGTTCAGCCCAGCCTCCCTCGCTGCAATGCGCGCTCCCGACACAGGGGAAACAGATTTCCATGGGGGAACAGAATTGCGCACAACACCGGTATTTAACAGCAGGCGGCATGTAATGTCCAAAAACAAGATGCTGAAAAGAAGGACAGAAAGAAAAGGAAGCGAAGTAGGACATAACGATGCTAGGATAAAAGGAGAATGAAATAAAGGAGTAATGGAGGGAAAAAGGGAAGAAAAACAGGGTTATGGAAAGAGGAAAGGCCAGAACAAAGTACACAAGGCAAGGAAGTGGAAGTACATGAGGAAACAACACAATCGGTACAAGGAAACAACTTTTAGACAGTGGGACAGAGAATAATGTCTAGAATATTTTCTGAAAAGCTTGAATTCCTACTTTTTCACAATGTGAAGGGATTCTGTATTTATAGATCATTCATCGTTTAGTGATTGACGGGACAGACGGGAGGTGGAATCTGCTTCAGCATGAATGAATGTTGGCGTAATGATGTCACAGTGATGTCACAGTGATGTCACAGAAGACATGCAGTCCTCACCTGGAGTCCTTTTATACTGTAAACCTTTTTATTCATATATCAGGCTGACTGTGAGCAACGCTTCACAGAGGGCAATAGCTTGACTATTAAACCTGATGCTGATGTTTCATTAAAAACAATATTCTGTTGATATCAATATCTGGTAAAACCACGTTTGTATAAAATAAAGACCTTGATGACTCTGAAGCTGAGGAACCTCTTGTTGAGCATGATGATCTTGTACTCGTCGCTGCCGTCGTCCATGATGTGGCGCAGCGCCAGCAGCGAGGGCATGTTTGCCAGGATGGCGCTGCGCCACACCGGGTCGCCTTCGTGGGAAATCAGCATCTTCTCTTCGTTGGCAGTGATGGCGTCGTAGAGAACCGTCGGATCCTCGTACTCGTCCGGGGACGTAAAATGGTCCTACGGAGAGAACGGGTATTACACCGGAGGCGGAACGCTTTGAAGCGTCTGGGACAGGCGGCTCGGGTTTTAGGAAGGGCTACCTGGTGCAGTTTCAGTGACATTCGAACTCCTGGCGCCACGACTCGGTTCAGTAGGTCCATATCTGCAAACACCCATTCGTCCCTGGGCGACGTGATGCGGAAGTCTCCTTTGAAGAGAGCGTGGAGGCCGTAGAGGAAGGGCTCCAAGCTGTTCAAAGCAAACATTTAAGTCTGTCATTCCTGCTGGCATGTGTGGTCATAACAGCATAGCTGATATTCAGAGCCTTTGAAATGTTGCGTGTTACGATTGGCATTGTAAGTTTTTATGTAAATGTAAGTGTGCAGGTTCCAGTTGCTGATTGGTTCCAGGACGGTGACGACGTGACATCCCATTGGTGCCTTCCTGGAAGTGACAACAATAAAAGACTGCTGATGTGGACTTCCTGGGTCCGTCCTCCACTCTTCCCAACCAGCCACACCTTTAGCACTCTGTTCTGGAGCTTGTAGGAGTGAGCTGCCGTTTCTGTTACTTAAGTTTTCTCCTGTTTTCTTAGTTAGGGAGGTAAGGTGACTGTCATTTGTTTACTTATGTTGCAGTAGGTAAGTTGGTTTATTTCTTTTTTTTAGACAGTTGCCTTTTGTTTGTTATTTTCGGCACATAGCTCTCTCTGAAGTTGTTTGCTCCATTTGTGTTACTTTAAAACTATTTTCTTTTTTGTAAATAAATTACTTTCTAACCATATACAACTTTGTATTTGTGAGCTGCTTGGGATGGGAAGAGGATGGATCAACTCTTTAATATGTTATGGTCTGGCCAACCCTAGACAGGTCGTAACATGCGTTACAGCCACAACACATTTTATACAAAGTTGTGCATAATTAAGTGGAAGGAAAGCATTCGTATCATCCCTCATAAATCTAGACTACGTAAACCTAAACTACTTTTCACTGCAGTAACGGCTGCGACTCTTTCAGAGGAAATTCTAGACCAGGTTTGCACATCCAGCGACTGAACCGTTTGTCTCTTTTTCTTTGCAAAAAAGGTCAAACTCAGATCAAATAGTGTGTCTGTAGACTAACAGACCAACACATAATATAAATTGGTATCAACTGCTTCAATGCATCTCTGTCTGCTGGTTCAGCTTCCAGCAGGTGGTTGTTCTGCTGGAAGGTGAACCTGCTTCGCCTCCGCCTGCCAACAGGTTTTCTGCACTGGATTTAGCTCCAACCATCTTTCCATATCTTCTGATCAGCTTCACTTTCACCTACAGCATGACGCAGCCTAGGGCCGGACGATAATTCAATAACAATATATATATATTGATCGATAGACATATTGATGATAGAAAAAAAAGGGTCACTAAAAAGTTCAATAGATTAACAGTTTTCCTTCTTTTAGCATTCTAGCCAATCATGTAGGTTAATAACGCAGTCATTACATCCTCCCAACCAATCACAAACACAGACCCAGGAACGTGCCGTCACCAAGCTCCGCCCCCTTCAAAGAGTTCACAGAGCACATGTTCTTTTCTCTTTCTCTCTCTCTTTTTTTTTTAAAACTTAAAGTTTTGGTAAAAAGTTGTGTTTGAATTCAGTGTTTGTGTTCTGTATCTAAAAATAGGTCGCTAAGCAACAGCATAAAATGGCCTGCAAAAAAAGGGCTGCACTTAAAATATATGTTTTGAATTTGTTGATAATTATCAATGAATATGATCTATTGATTCTATTTTATAGATATAGTTTTTTTTCTATATCCCCCACCATCTTTCACCAGTGAAAGTGTTCAGGGTGCTTTAGTGTTTTTGACCTTTTTCCACAGAGCTGCTTCTCTGTGTCCTCTACACGGCTTGTCATTGTTTTCTGTCAACCGGTGCTTTCTTCCTCTCATAAATGTTATTTCCTGCATGACTGATAGTGTTCCTGTCAGCTGCTTCGCCCACCGGAGCCTTGGATCTCTGCAGCTCCTCCAGAGTTACCATGTGCCTCTTACTTCTCTGTTTAATGTTCTCAGTGGCCAGGTTGCCAGTTTAGGTTTGCAGTTTAAGTGTTTGCAATTGTATCAAAGCCTATTTTTTAGATGATAGATTGGTCAGTTTGCTGCTTCAAACTCTAACCCTGCTTTAACCCTTCACACCAACACTAAGTTACATACAGACTAAGTTCTAAAGGCAATTAATTGCACAGAATTTTATGTAGAGGTTATGGTTAGAGTAAAATTGGCAGAACACAAATGCATTGCCACACTTTTCTAAGTTTCATTCATAAAACAAAGAAAATCCTGTTTCTTTTTCTTTTTACTTAATCATTCAGGAAAATGGTCAGGATTTTTACAGCTTTTTTTTTTCACCCACTCACAAACGCAGATACATTGGTTCAGCGATACACGCATCAGCAGAGGAAGCTAAAAATGAACCTACAACTTTTTCCCCCAACTGCAAGATTACTCTTTCCGTAGAAATACAGTCAAACGCAAACTTAAATCCCCTAAGAAATAAATGAAGTTAGTGGCTGCAACGTGACATAATATGGAAACGGGCCTGTGGTCTTACCTTGCAGACATGCTATGGGATGCCGTTCCCAGAGCTCTTCTTCCCAGGATACACAGGCCAAAACAGAGGTTGACCAGAGGTGAATCTCTTTCACAAGTTACAGGCTACAACACAGAAACAAAAAAAAAAATAATAAATACAGTACTTATGGCACGTTTAAGATTGTTTTCACTTATTGTAAAAGTAACCTTGCAGAAAACCAACACAGGAAAAAAGTTAATTAAATCCGAGTTGCTCTACAGTGTCCGAAATTAACGTCCTGATTCATCGGCCAAGTTGGCCGGTAGATGTAAGTCATTTAATGTAATGCCATTAAATTACTAATTTAATGACATTAAATTAGTAATTTAATGACATTACAAATTATTAATTCTAACTGACCAAATTATTATTTCTAACTGACTCCTGCTAAATATCTCCACATAACCCCGCTACGTAATTAGCCTGAGCTAAACGCTAGCTGTTAGCATGACGTAGTTGCTGTCGCTCTCGCGTCACACGTGCGAGTCTTTGTGTCTGTACGCGTTTGTTGTCATACGAGCTGACAGGAGAGGAACATAAAGAAGCGTCCACACAAATGATGACTGAAAAACGCGACTTATTTGGTCCTAACATTTACTCGCTGTGTGGCAGCTAGCCCTCGCATTTGGCGTCTGGCGAGTGTTAATTTCGGACCCTGTTGCTCTATTATGTTATCTTTGGGTATGATGCATAAAATGCTTATCAAAAAAAGAGAAAAGACAAATAAAAGAGTTGGATTTGAAACTGGAAAAGAAAAGACAAGTCGACCCCATGTTAGATTCTGATGCCGATGCAGTGTGGAGTCTAACCGCTTGACGCCTGCTGTTGCAGTACTGAATCCAGTCAAGGTAAACCAGGCTAAACGAGGAGGGGGTGATGCCGGAGGCTCGGTGATCGTAGTCCTCGTCGATGTTCAAGTTGAAGGTGGGGTCGCTGTCCACGTAGTTGGGCCCGAGGCACGGTCGCAGTGCCTCCTGGATCGCCTCGTTGGTCAGCCACTCCTCAAGCTTAGGGGACCGGCTCACATAGTAGATGATGCTCTGTTGGGGCAAACGCAGCCAAATGATTTCAACATCAAGCAGTTAAATTAACGTAAGGCATGGAGAGAAATCTAGTGCATAATATTTGCATAAAGTTTAGAAAAAAATTTCAATAAAAAATTTCAATAATTTTTGTTTTTGTACAGTAAGACTGACTAAATGTACAGTAGTGATAAATATGCATCAGCACTGCATTGTAGTATGACCCTGACAGGTATTAAAGGTGCAGTCTCCATCAATATTTGTCTAGACACCCCCACTGCATGAAGAGAAGGCATCGCAGGAAACATGAACAGCCGACAGCTGATGTGGGTAGAAGAGAAGCTGTTGCCATGACAGCAGGCTACTTTAATAAAGATACAAATGCTAAAAAGTAATATCCGATGGCGAGTTTTTCCTCCACTAACAGATGGATAAATACAATAAAAACACATCAGAGTAACTGAGGTAGTTTTCCACTAAAGGATTATAGAATATACTAAGTTTTAAAAAAAGTTCACTAAAATAAGATGCTACTGTGTGTTTATTTGGATCTGGTCAGCTGCTGTTAGTAAACCTTAAAGCAGAAAAGTGTGTCTTAATGTAGATACTGAAGTATTTGAGCTGCAGGGGGTTTAAACGCATGTGCCTGAGTCAGTTTTTGTCTCCAATGAGCCGCACCCTGCCCAGGATAGACACCAGTGTGACTGGTGATGTTGAAGCTAACATTGATTTTCAATAAAAGCTCAACTGACACCAATCCTTTATATTCATGATCGACTCGTTTCATCAGACTGGCTTGATCCAAGTTCTTTAATAGCAGCTGCCCGTTCCAGTTTGCCTTGGTCCTCTTTGCAAATACTTACATGCGTTACTAAATATCCCTGAAATCTATAATGTTATCATTCATAGCTCAAACATTTCGCTGCAGTCATACAAAATACGAGCAAAAGGAGACTAAAAATATAAAGACAAATGATTAAAAACGAGCAAAACACAAACTGGTGTATCTGAATGAACCGCCACACTTCCGCTGATCCGTGCCTCACCTTGACGTAGTAGGTGATGAGAATCTTCCGCAGGTCAAAAACCTGCAACATGGAGGCGGCGTTGTTGTCGCTGATGCTGTAGCCCTCTAGCACGTATTTGGTGGCCGCCACCTCCCAGGCCAGCCAGCGCTGTCCGAACGCGGCGTTGAAGGACAGCATGTGCGGCAGGTGACCTGGCTCGCAGCAGCAGCAGCCCTCGTCCTCCTCCACCCCCTCTGTGATGGCCTCTACCTCCCTCTGCTGACAGTAGGTACCTAGAAAGACACGAAATGACGCAATCAGCCGCAAAGGGAGATTTCAGCTGCAATATTAGACTCTGCAACACATTATGTAAACTCACTATTACAAAATAAAAACACCTTTAATGCTCTTGATATGAGACACTTCCAAAAATCTCAGCGCATTAAATAGTAAATATGACATTTTATGGTCTAGTTTTAGATACAAATAGGGCTGAACGATTTTGGAAAATAATCTAATTGCGATTTTTTTTCTTAATATTGCAATTTAATGCAATTTTTTTCCCCAGTTTAATTTATCATGTGTTTTAAAACATATGCAAACAACAAATCAATTTGTTTCCTCACCATGTGGATTAGTTGCTAAAAGACCCACAGCATCTAAAGTCTGTGCAGAAATGATCGCGTTCTGACTACAATATATTTCAACCAAAATTGCAATTTCAACTTTTCTCCACGTTAACCACAAGCAACAAAAATGGCTTCTAAATAAAGATGTTTGTAAACAAGGACTATTTTAAATATGAACTTTTAATGTTTCTATTGATCAGAATATTATTGAAGAGAACAGCTTTTAATTTAATTGGACATCATTTAATTAATTTAAAATCATTGTTGAACATAAAGTGCAAAGTCCAACCAACAAGCAAGTTTATGTATTAAACTGATTGACCGCTACTTAATGCTTTGTATGATTATACAAACTCTAAAACAAGTAATAAAATTAGATTATCTCACTGCTGCAACTGTCTTCCCTTCCATGTTTAGGCAAACGCACTTTAAACATTTTAGCGACACCTAATGGACGTGTCTAATTCACTAATTGTTACAGAGCCAAAAATTGCAGACCTCTGACGCGATTTGGAAATTGCATTTTTTGTAAATCACGATTAAATTGAAAATGCGATTAATTGTCCATCCCTAGATACAAAAGTGCTGCTCTGCCCTCTTTAGTCTACTTCAATCTCTTAACAAGCTTTCATGACTGCAAACAGAAAGCAGCAACACCGGCGATAGGCTCGGGACACCGCGCTGGCAACAAACGCTGGTATAACGCAGCTTTCGTTTTATTCTCTGCATCTTAAGCCGCTGCTGACCTCTAAACTCCAGACCCCTGAGCTGGAAGGTGACGAGGCCGTTGCCGATCTCGATGATGTGCACCAGAGCGTTGAGGTAGTCTGAGGCGAGGATGAAGCAGTCGCCCGTGCTGTAGTTCCCCCAGCGGCCCAGCAGCAGGTCTCCGCACAGGCTGTGCTGCAGGGAGCGCGTCAGGTGCTCGTAGAAGATCGAGTTCAAGTTGTTGTCGTCGGCGCCTGCAGGAAAAAAAAAATAAGAGGGGATGCTCACCATAAGAGCTAAACAAAAACATAGCGTTCATACCCACTGAACTGCATGCCATTTAACGTCCTCCGGGTTTGCTAAATAACGTCCTGTGCAGCCAAAGGACTTCAAAAATCACCTATATAGTGTCTATCAGTTTTTAATTTAATCCGTATAAATTCAGCTGTTCTGTGAAGGCCTCAGAGGTGTTGTGATCAGACAGCATCACTAAGAACAAGAACCAAGGCAGACGGGTACGAAGAGAAAGTTCTGGATTAGTGGAAAGCAAAGTTGGGCCATAAACCTATAACCCAAGATCAGACGGAGCCCTGCTCAACTCCATTATCCAAAAAGATATCAGAGTACGGGAAAACTTTAAACCAAAAAAGACCTGCTAGTCTGCCTAAACTGGCAGGTCACTTACAGCGAAGAGGACCACAGTAACTTTGGAGGAGCTGCAGAGAGCCCCAGCTCAGGTAGGTGAACAGAACCAGTATTAGATAGAGACTTCATACATCTGGCTGTCGTGGGAACGTAATGAGGTGAAAGCAATTATTGAAACAAATTCTTAAGAATTCCTATTTAAAGTGCTACAAGCTCTTTAGGGACTGCAGAGGAAGGTGAGGAGAAACATCAAGTTCTGTCTCTGGTTGAGTGACAGAGGCATGAAAACATGGAGCTGTAACTTCAGCAGAAGGCGGATCTACTAAGCATTGAGTCGGGAGAGGCTAAATATAAAATGCAACTCAATGTAAAACTTCAAATAAGTAAATACGACACAACAGGCCATACAAAACAAGCATTTTTTATGCATTTGGTTGCTTTTATTCTTAGGCATGGAGAACCAGGCTCAGCACATCTGTAAACCACACCATGTTTTCCTTCCACTTCACAAATATGCACTAATCTGTCTTAGTCTACTAACTACCGCCCCAATTAAATATGAAGATAGATGTTTGAAGTGTGACAGAATATGAAAACATGAAGGGGTAAAGAAAAAAAAAACATCTGCAAGACACCTTAAAAAAAACTGACAAAAATCAACAGATGCAAGAACGCAGCAGGTACCTGGGTTGCGGTCCAACTGAGTGGCCAGCCTGGTGTTCGAATGGTCGACCCGTTTGGTGCTGCAAAAAAGGGTTTCAGTGTTAAATGTTAACGCTTCACACGGTGTTTGGACAATTTCACACCTTGCGTGTGCAATACTGTCAAACACATACTTGTAGTCTCGCTCCCAGAACTTCACGGGTCTCGTGTAGGAGGTGACGAACACGGCGCTGCCTAGAACCGGGTTGAGGGGGGTGGAAAAGACGGCGGAGAAGACCGCCTGGACGAAAAGCACGGCGGAGTCTGAAAGTAACACGAGTTAAGGTAACTTTATGCTCAGTTAACAGGATCACTGCTTAATACAGCGGAAACTTTAAATTGAAGCCGACTGCGGATCGTCTCTATTAACGCCCAACAGGTCGGAGCATCAGAAGGATACGAGGAACGGCAAACGGTTGGGCAAAAGCGTGAAAGGCGGATCCCCAGGTGATCTGCCACGGCGCTATGTACGTCAGAACGAAGCGTAGCTTGTACAGCAGGTCCCACATCTGAAAAAAGTCAAAAAAATCGGGGTCAGTCGGAACACAAACGGGCGACTACAAGGGAAAACCTGCTCAGGTACGTTCTCACCTTGCTGAAGATGATGGACATGAAGTAGTAGTCGATCAGGAAGGTCTCGGAGAAGTGCGGGTAGTCGCAGTGAAAGAAGAGCGTGGTGAAGCAGAGCGTGACGTACTGCTGCGACGGCGTGCAGAAGGAGGAACGCAGCAGCTTCATGCCAGCGACTGAGATGAAGAGAGCTCGGCTGCTGGAGAGAAACACGCAGAGGAAACGGTTGCTGACGCGCCGCTGGGCCCACGTAACGCATCTGGGGTTACGCTGCAGATATGAGGGGAGAGGAGAAGTGCGAGGCTGTGGTCAGACTCACTAGATGTCCAGCTCTTTGTGATTCTGGCCGACCGTTCGAGCCTCCGTGGTTAGGGAGTTCAGCACCACGGCCGGGTAGATGAAGTATTTCTCCACGCACTGAAGCCACGCGTACAACTTCTCAAACCACATCAGCTGAGCGGCATCTGGGGGGGGGGCACAGAGCAAAACAAGCTGTTAAAAAGTGCATCCTTCAAGCTAATCGAAATTTTTGACGCTCATGGAACCTATTTAGGACTTTACCATTCATTATGTTACCATTTAATTAAATCAAAAACTGGTAGGTGAGGATCACTAATATTTAGCATCACTCTGCGATCAGTTGGTCCAGCTTTGTGTATCTGGACATACATTTACTGGTCCTGCAACGCATTCTTAGTTAGATTTAGTTCTGGACTTTGGACAATTTTAACCACATTCTTTGGCGTAAACCAATGCAGCTGTAGCTCTGGCTCTATGTTCAGGGTGGCTGCTCAGCTGGAAGGTGAACCTTGCTATCCTTCAGCCTCCAACAGGTTTTCTTCCAGGGCGGCCATATATTTATCATCCCCACAGCATAACGCTACAAGCACCATGTTTTACCTCGTAGGTGATCAAGGAGGTGTTCGGTGTTAATTGTCATTTTGCATGTAGGGCAAACATTTTGATTTCTGTCACATCTGACCAGAGTTCCCTACATGCACTGCAAAAACTGATCTAAAAATAAGTAAAATGTTCTTAAAGTTAGTGTATTTATCCTTGATTTGAGCAGGTAATTAAGATTACCTGCCAATGGAATGAGTATTTTGACCCCTTAAAATAAGATAATTAGACATCCTGCACTTGAAATAAGATGATTGAGATGATTTGTTCCTATTCTAAGTGCAAAATTCTTATTCCATTGGCAAATCATCTTATTTACCTGCTCAAATCAAGGACAAATACACCAATTTTAAGAACATTTTACTTATTTCTAGTTCCGTTTTTGCAGTGTGGCTCGTGACAAACTGAAAATGAGGATCGTTATGACTTCGAGATTTGTTGTATGCACAACTAATATTCCTCTGGACAGCTGTGGAGCTCCTCCAGACATTTATGCTCCTTCCAGAAGAACGCTCTCTTTGCCCGTCTAGTCGGTTTAGGTGAACGAGCAGGGTTTTAGTCATATCGTTTCCATTTTCAGATATTAGAACGCTACTGTGAGATGTTCAAATCTTGTAATATTGTGTTTTAATAATCATCTCTACTTATCGTAGTAACTTTGCCACATTCCAATAAAATCTGTCCTCTGCATTTAACCCATTAGGGAGAAGTTGGCCGCCACGGTGCGGCACCCAGGGACCGTTCTGGGACTAAGGCTCTGTGGGATTTGAACCGGGGAACCCCTAGGTGTTCACTCTGCTTAAATCGTAAACAGAGAACGCCATGAACAGGCCTGTTTCAATACAGCCAAATGTATTTTTCCATGCTCCAGTTGTTCAGATCATTTTTATTTTTGTTTTATACGGTTAAAACGTACTTCTAGAAGGCGAAATCGATCGGAAGCTCACCTCGGACCTCAAACTGACTGTACTCTCTGGATCGGAGCACAGGGTGCGCCAGGCAGAACCACGGCAGCTGTTTGCGGAGCTGAGGCAGGAGATAGTGTGTGATGAACCCGATGACGCCGGCCAGGATGTACAGAACGAAGCTGAGCGCCGGCTGAGGGACAAGAAAAACAGTCATTTGTAAAAAATCTGCTCAGCATGTGTCAGAAAAGCCTTCTGTGAAAGGCACTGGAAGAGTGAGATCGTGCCTGAAGGGCGATGAAGACGGTGCTGGCACTGATGGCGAAGGTAATCACGGCCATGAGCGGACACATGACCAGGTCCGAATGAAGAATCTCGCTCTGCAAAGAGACGCAGGTGGTTCAGCGCGAAAACACGGCGAAATGTGCCGCCGGAGGCAGTCAGGCGTACGAGCTGCCGTTTTTACCACAGAGTTGCGCAGCTTCTCGGGGAGAGGATCTTTGATTTCTACCGGGGGTTCTTCTGGTGTTCTGTTCTCCAGTTCTGGGAACAATTTGGACCGGACCAGCGACCTAACGCACAAAGCAAACGGACAAATGAGTCACAGGACAGCCGCCGTGTAACATAAGTCGCCGCTGGCTGCTGTGTAGTGAAAACAGAAGAAAAAAGGTCAGTTGTGCTTTGCAGGTTTTTGCTACATTTCTCATTTTGAAACTCACTTTCTTTGAGACTCGATTTTCCAAATATCTTGCAGGATACTAGCAGGGCTGTACGAGTCCGTGAGCTCTTAGCCAGTAAGTCAAAAAACTAAGATAGAAATGATGACTAAATCTCAAAACCTAATGTAAATGAAGCAAAAGAAGGCATTCTGGTGAATAGATCAACTATGTAAGGTGATTAAAAAAAAAAATAAAAAAAAAATCAGAGGAGAACACAAGAAGTGTCTGAAACAAAACTTATTCCATTTTCTGTGTAAATTTTTTCAGACTTATCCAGATTTCTACAACCAAAAGCATTTAAAGTCACATCGCTGTAAGAAGCTATTTAAAAGGAAACTAATCTCCGCGTCATGTTGAGACACGTCTGAACTTTATTCAGGCTGCCGCAGAATGAGAAACAGCCAGACTTAACGCTGAAGGTATTACAGGTAATTTTCTCAGTTTTCTCCTTTGGAGCTTTTCACTTCTGTCTATTAGAGTGGATCTGAAAATGCTGTCGGCACCAGAGAAAACTCGAGAGGTAAGGTAAGTGAATACACACGGAGACAGCCGCAATGCTAGCTGTGCTAATTGCCAACATAAGCGTTTTAGGACCATATATGAAATGTCAACTTTAAAGCCATCTTAAAGAGGCTGCTCCCCCACCTCATGTGACATCAACGCTGCTCGTAATATAGATAATGCACCCTGTTCTTCTGCATTATAATATACTAAAAAGAAAGTAGAACAGATTAGAAATTGGTTTCAGAAGTTTAAAGCTTTAAAAACAAAAACTACAAATCTGACTGGTGCATTTCCACTTTGTTTCTTAGGCATCTTGCTTTTCAGAGGCTGACTGTACACTGCAAAAACGTAACTAAAAATAAGTAAAATGTTAAAATGTGTGTATTTTTCCCTGATTTAAGCAGGTAAATAAGATCATCTGCCAATGGAATAAGATTTTTGCACTTAAAATAGGAACAACTAATCTCCATCATCTTTTTTCAAGTGCAGTATATCCAATTATCTTATTTTAGGGGTCAAAATACTCATTCCATTGGCAAATAATCTTATTTACCTGCAAAAACACACATTTTAAGAACATTTTACTTATTTTTAGATCCGTTTTTTGCAGCGTAGGGTCTACGACGGTGAAGAAGTGAAACATTTTTCTGCAGTTAATCTATGAGTAAATCAACAATAAAACTTGCTTCTTCTCTACATGTGAAGGGGGGAATCTCACAGTTGAACTGCTGACAAGAGGAGGAACGAACACTGACCACAGAATGGTTGGGTCACTGCTCTGGCGGCTGAGGTGGTAAGACAAGGCCAAGAGTAGACCGCAAAACACGGAGAACAGCACCGGCACATGGGCGTCCCCCCACGGCGCCTGTTTCAATGAGAGGCATGCGAACGTTAACTTTGAACGAAAACAAAATTCATGAGAACGAACCGTCATTTTCAGAAGGACTTACATTAATGGCGCCGAGGCAAAACCCGTAGAGCAGCGCAGCCACCGCTATGCTGCGTATGAGGCTGAACAGAGACGAGAGCGGACTGGTGGTGGCTGACGAGGAGGAGGAGACAAAGTTCAGAAACAAGGCGCGGATTAGTCGGCATTATAAACAGGATGAAACATTGCTGTTCAGGTGTTGCTTTTGAAAACAACTTTTTTTTTTCTACATTTTTAACGACGGTCTTTTATAACAGTTGGGAAAAACTACAATACGGATGATCGTCCGGAAACTTTTCCCAGTCTTACCGGTTCCACCAAAGACGTGCATGTCGATTTGCTCCAGCAGACACATCACAAATGTATTAACCTGAGGTAGCAACCCAAACAGGAAAATGACCGGGAAACACAAGGCAAAAACTGTTGGACAAGAGCAGAGAAAAAAAAAAACATCAGTTATTCTCAAAAACACCCACTTTACTTTTCGCAATAATCTCAAGACACGTCAACAAGCACTGCAAAAACAGAACTAAAAATAAGTAAAATTTTCTTAAAATGAGTGTATTTGTACTTTATTTGAGTAGGTAAATAAGATTATCTGCCACTGGAAGGAGTAATTTTACCCCTAAAATAAGATAATTAGATATAATGCACTTAATGTTAGTTGATGGAGATGAATTGTTCGTATTTTAAGTGCAAAAATCTTATTCCACTGGCAGATAATCCTATTTACATGCTCAAATCAAGGAAAAATACTTTCATTTTAAGAAACATTTTCTTATTTTAGTTCTATTTTTGCAGTGAGAAACCTGGTTTTAAAACGAGATGTAAAAAAACAACAAAAAAACAACAACTGACCGATAAGCATGTCCCTGGCACACAGCAGGAAGTGTGCGGAGAAGAAGGTGACGCCGTAAAGGGAGAACGGCTGCAGGCTGCCAGCGCGCCCAGACAGGTCAAATATCCAGATCATCGCACAACACAAGCAGAAGTAAACTGGCCGACTGTACACGATGATCCAGTTATGGCCCTGGGAAATGAGACGGCGAAGATCAAGTTCCCGTTTAAAACGCAATTACATTGAACGCGTAAGAAAAAGCTCGACTTTCTTTTCCATCAATGGATATCCCCCCTGGCAGAATGTTTGGAACAAGGTGTGGAAGAAGGTGATGTGATTAGAGGCTCCCTTTAGTGTTTATACTGCGACTATTGTTTTTTTTTTCATGAGAAAACCCGATTTCTGATAAACTGAAAGGAAGTTTCATGGAAACCAGTGGACGGTCTTTTTTAGCCGGCTTACCAGCGCTGCACAGCAACAGGCAGGGGAGGGACCGCACTCTGCCACTGCAAAAATGGAACTAGAAATAAGTAAAATGTTCTTAAAATTAATGTACTTGTCCTTGATTTGAGCAGGTAAATAAGATGATTTGCCAATGGAATAAGATTTTTGCACTTAAAATAGGAACAATTCATCTCAACCACCTTATTTCAAGTGCAGGATGTCTAATAATCTTATTTTAGGGGTCAAAATACTCCATTGGCAGATAATCTCATGTACCTGCTTAAATCAAGGATCAATACACTAACTTTAAGGAGATTTTAAATATTTTTAGGTCCCTTTTTGCAGTGTGTCACTATAGGCTTCAAATAGCTGGGGGAGAAAACCTCCAGTCTCTCTAGTACTTATCTCAATAAAAGGATTTGAACTGTAGGAACAGCATGATGGACCGTTTGAAACGGACCTTTATAAAACTTTGGTTTATTTGATACCAGTAACTTACTGGATCAATCCTTTTCAAAACCTGTTTATCCTTTGCTATGAGCGCATTCCTGAATTCATCGTTTCTTCTCCCACTCAAAGCTAAAGACGGATGACTGTGGTAATGTGAACCGGGTGAATTTTGGTGCCTAAAAACCTATAATGGAGACCTCATAAAATCCTCAACATGTCCAACAGGGAAGCATAAATCAATACTCACATGCATGGGGGAGGCAGCGTCTGGCTGTACACTCTGAAACAGAGCAGGGGGATTTATGTTTTATATTTATTGATCAAATCATAAAAATAATGAACATAAAAGATAAAGATTTTAAAACGTGATAAAACAAGCAAAATGTGTTCCTGGAGAAAACACTGATCCGTATATCAGAGACAGATGGCTCCATGACTGATGTAAATGTAAGACCAAGCTCCTAGAGTCCACGGGTCACGTACCTTCAGTAAAGAGTACTGGCAGCTAGCAATGACCAAGCAGAACTGGAAGACCCAGATGTCCCTGAAGAAGCCCTGAAGCAGAAGCAGGAATCCCAGGAAGGCCACCAGGCTGGCCAACATCACCGAAAAAATGTTCTCTATCACACGCCGGTTCCTGCAGGCCAAGTCCAGAGAAATTAGTAACTTTTAACTCCGTCAGGCTGTAATTATTTCCTCTTCAAAAAAACACTGACATATTCTAATGTTTTGGTTTTTGTGCATCAGACCCATTAGAAAAAGGCAACATTCACGTAGAAAACCGAACAGAAAGGCTAAAACCATCAATGCCACAAACAACTGCTGAACGACATCTCAAAGAACGACGCTGAACTCTTTGTAATACAAGGCTTTGTAATAGTTAAGGAGCCCATTGTTTCTTAGCTTTTAGGAAAAGAGTAAAATAATAAAAAAAAAAACTTTAAAATAAAAGATGGAGCAAAATATACAACCTAATAAAAAATTGTTAGATTTGAAAAGAAAACTACACCAACACTTCCTCCCACCTGTCCAACAGAGCTAGAAGAGCCAGCCGATCGTATCGAACCCTCAGCCACTTTCCAGGCAGCACCCAAAACCGATAGTACTGTTTGGGCTTGGCTTTCTCCTCGATCATCAGAGTGTTTTCATGGGATTCCTGGAGCGACTCGTGATCGAGATCGAACTGGAAGACAGTGAAACGGGTCGTTAAATTAAAAAAAATAAGGAGCCGCCCAACCATTCGCTTTTACATTCTGCTTCTAATAAAGACTGCTGACCTCGGGCATTTCCAGCGGCACCCTGCGAACCTGCATGCCCTGTAGAACCACGGGTCTGGGCTGGAGGATGGACAGCACTGGTGCTCCGTCCTGAACCTCGGTGGAGGTGAAGCTTGATGACTGGGACTGCCTCTCTCTTTCTCTGCAACGTTTCACATTGTAACCGCTTATCGCGTCGCATCTTTTTCAAGCAACAGATTCAATCTGGGGCAGAAGTAAATACATAATGGATTCTGTAAAGTCTTTCACTTACTGAACTGGGTCCTCGTAGCCACCTCCGGCAGGTCCAAAGGTGTAGGATCTCTTCACTCCTGTGACACGACAACCAAAATAAAAGTAATTAAGTCTTCAATGAGGAATGTTTAATATTGTATTGATCTTTTTTTTAGTCGGGCTTCTTGTCAATTATTAAAAAAACATGCACGGTACTGTCCTGTTTTTCTTTGCGAACCTGAAAATATGTATATTCACCAAATACTAGTTATATCTAACTAACAGCACACAGCATTGAAAATAGACTGAAATTGAACCCACCTTATTATGTATAAAGCAAATGTTGGTTACATTTCTACCTCAAGTGTGTCCGGCTAAACATTTATGTGCGTCAACAAAGATCACATAAACTGCACTTATAACGCTCTTCTCTCGTTCGCTAAAACTGATTTTACCAGGGATGTCCTGATCTGAGCCCAAGTATCAGATCGTTTGAACGTGTTACGAGCAAACTACAAACAAGTCATATCACAACAAAAGGCTAAACATGCTAGCACCAACCTAGCCCTTTAGCAAACTTCTCCACATAAAAACTTTGTGGACCAGGACAAGAGGCAAGTTCATTGAAGTCTGTAGCTGCAGGTGTGGAGTTTGCTATATCTGGAGATAAAATAAATAAAAATAACCAAGCTATCCCTGTTTTAGGAGACGTGTTGTCAGAACATTAGTCGCCTTTCTACCACAGCTAACCTGAGATGCAGCAGCATATGGAGGCTTGTCCTGCAAAAACTCCCCATGGGGACAAAATATCTGTTACAGTCCAGAAATATATAAAATATAAATACACCGCAGCAGCCTGAACAACTTTTCAGTGAGATAGTAGGTCTAATCCTGATGGAATGTTTTATGCGTTTTATTTTACGGAACTTTAAAGCTGCCAAGTATTCAAGCATCTACACGGTATTACTTTTATTACTTTATAAAGTATTGGACTGGGACTCTAAGCAACAATCTAATCTTAAATAACTCTTGATCCATACTGTGGGACAGAAAAACAAATATGAAGACTTTACTCAACTGGGGGGGAGCTGGACTCTAACATTCATCCAGATTACCAGGCAACTACTCTTCCCCACCGAGCCACGACGCCAGCCCCCCAATTACTCCTTAAGAGTCACTGACTCACCGCTTTCATCATAAAAATAATGCACCGCTCCCTCTGACGTGTCGTCAAAGGTGGAGGCCTCGTGGATGCCGCTGCGGGGGAGCAGGAGTGAAGACGCGAACTGTAAGGCCGATGGAAGTGTGCGCGTGCGCGAATGGGAGGAGGTTCGAACCCGCTGAAGGTCCTGGAGGCTGAAAGAGAATAAAAAAAAAAACATAAATAAGTGCATTTAGGTATGTCCGTTCTCCCAGTACATTTATGTTTTCATAAATTAGCTTTATTTTCACACCATCTTTCCATAGACAGACTTCATTAGTGAATCATAAAAAAGAAAAAGTTGATGCAACCCTTTCCTCATGCGAGCCGAGCGGACTAACCTGGGAGGGGATCCCATTGTGGAAGGTGGGGGTGTAGGGTTGCTCCCGGCGTTGTGCCTCCGGCGTATTGCCTGGGTCCTCTTCACGCTCGTCATGGATTCGTGTTTGCTCCCGTCCTCTGGACCCAGCGCTGGGGAAGGAGCATCTGTTACATCCGTGCAACGCTTTCAATTACAGCATTACTGCGTACGCAACACGAGGCTGCACAAAAAACTGGTTATGGACCTAATAGTCTGCTAATGATTTACCTAATAAAGAAGCAACTTCCATTTATGACGATACATTAAAAGGAAACACATAAAAGTAATCTTTCCCGTATTTATGATGAACACACATTTAGGTGCCTAACGTCACAAAGGACCCATAACTCTACCGTGACAGAAATCTGGCACTTTTGATTTGAGCCTAAAAATATTATTCAGCCTTGAAGATGAAAAGTAGATTAAGCTCCCAGCTTAGAGTAGAATAAACCAGGCTCCCTGCTTTTATTGCCAACCACATATATCATAAATCATTCGCATCACCTCACAGAAGCGGGAGAGCAAATTCTTTAGATCTTAGTGTTTTACGTACTGACAGCAAATTTTCATCAATAATAAATCCAACATTAAAAAAAAAAAAAAAGAGCCAAAAATGCTTTAGCAATTCTCTCTTGAACATTTCAAATCCCAGCTAGAAAAGTTTGATTTTTGCTCCATTTCTCCCTCAAAAAATTCCCCGAAAACAAAAACAAGCTCTAGTAAAACCTTAAACATAAAGCTTTTAAAATGAGCCTACAAGCAGTAAATTACCTCACTTTTAAGAAGGCCAAGGAATCACAAGGTCATATGTTACCATGCATCATATGTTTATATGTTGCCATAAACAATTATTTTAGAAATCGATTATTCAGACGATGAATGGACTAATCGGATAAAATAATTGAATAATTCTTCAGATCTTTCACATAATCATTAAAAGCTGGATCACACGGCCGGATTTTAACATAGTCGGCCTTTTTTATGTTTTAGGGTTTCCCTAATCTCGCTTTCTGATTGGCTACACGTCTCATTCAACTGGCTGCCTGCTTGTTTGTCTTCAGGAGACACCACACATGCTAGGATATCGGGCCAAGACAATCCAACATGTTGAATATCCGTGATTTAAGGTCGGAGCGATCCCGACGTTCTACCGAGCGCATCCGATCGCTCTTAACACATCACACACGGCAGGAACATCTCTTAAGATTATCTTAAGAGATGGGGCTAAATATTCTGCTGTGTAAACCAGCCTTTAAGCTTATTTTATGAGTAATAGAAATGAAAAAAAAAAAAAAAACTAAATCAAATTAGCAAATAATTCAATTATTATTTTTTGAATAACAAGGATCCATCTGGAGCTGAAAACAAACAAAACAAAAAGCAAAAAATTTCACTTGCATATTTCATTATGGATTTTTTTTTTTAGATTAAAAAGCATAATTCTATTCATACAAAACAAAACCCTCCTAAGTGTACTTCAGGGCTAAGTTAAACTTACAATTTTTTTTGTCCAAAAACAGACAATTAAAATAATTACACATTCACCAAAAAGGTAATTATCTAATCAACAGCTAATTTAAATGCAGGCCTAATAAAATTACGTTTTTTTAAACCAGTCACACCTACGTTTAACAGAACGTTTCAACCCATACGGGTCAGCACCAAGACGGTTTTAGGCCAAATATTGCAGAATTAAACACGTTTTTGTGAAATGTGAAGATTTGCAAAGTAACCTAAAGGCCAGATTTATACAATTTATATGTGTAAAAAATTAGTTACCACTTAATATATTATCAATACATCCACACCCGACATTTGTGCATACTCATCCAGCTTTCAAACACAATGACATTTTCTGCACTGAATAAAGAAAATGCGAGTACACTTGTAAAGCGGAATGTGGCCAAAATAATCACAACGTTTTATTTGTATTTGTGATTGTTTGGAGCCTAAAGCACCTAAAGGGACTGTGTCAAGCTGGGCTTTTATGTACGAAATTCTGTGAGAAAACAAAATCATTTGTTTTTTCTGACACGCATATAAAAAAAACCTAACAAAACCACATTCGCTTCCGATCACATCTAAAAATATATAACCAATAGCTATGTTTAAGATTATGTCTTAAACATAGCGTCATTTGGTACAAATGACGCCGAACAGCTCCCTTAAACCGTTTCAGTTAGATAAAACGGATAATTTGGTGCATTTATTCAAACTTTATGCAGGTTCCCTGCCTCCAAATCAATGACCATCAGAGAGCAGTAAGGAACGGGCTCCTCCGACCGGCAAAGCTCGTTCCTCTACATCGCTCGTCAGAAATGTGACATACGCAGCTGCCCGAGCCAGCAGAGGCGTCGGCGTTACAACCTTTTCCTTCATGGGAAGGCGAGACATGAAATCTCTGACTGAGATGCTGCATCAATCTCCACCACAGCCGATATGTGTGACAGGAAATGTTTGCCTTGTTGGTAACTTATTAAAATTTACAATCTGAGGCTGAGTCACAATCACGGATTTTAGCACTGCTGTGGGGCTGTGAACTTAACGTGTTGATTTACAGCTTTGATTAGCGCACGATGTTGAATCTTTATGCTTTTCCCCATCAGTTAATTTTTCTCCCAGCGCAGGACTTGGCTCACACAATCCTAATAAAAGCTAAAAAATAAAAACTTTTTGAAGGGGTAATCCAGAAGATAATCTATACCTTTAAACAATAACACATTGTTATTCCCTCAAAATACTTGAAACGTAGCAGAAGCATTCAACCCCTTTTAATCTGACACTGCTAAATAAAACCTAACTGCCTTCAAAAGCTGCCAGCTTACGAAACAGCTGTCTGTTCGTTTTATCCACAGGAGAAATACAGCTGTTCTGTGAAGAGGTTTGCTTCAGAACATCAGCGAAACAAGAGCATTTGAAAGAACCACCAACGCACCAGAAAGGTAAAGGAATAAAGTTCAAAGCAGGATTAGGTTATATAAAACTAGAACCCAAGCTTTAAATGTCTCTGAGATATTCGATCCGCCGTCTGGAAATGGGAAGAGTATGGCACAGCTGCGTATTAACCAGGAAATGGTCATCCACTTGAACTGAGAGGCCAGAAAATGAAAGTATTAATCAGACAAGCAGCGTAATAGGAGATGTTATTCTACAGAATAGATGGATATCCAACAGTCAAGCACACCACCAACCTGTAAAATGTGCTGAGGAGAACACTATTGTTGTGCAAGAAGGGGTCCTGGTATAAAATTTCTAACATTTAGGCCTGAATGGCTATTGTTGGGGGGAAAAA
Source organism: Fundulus heteroclitus (assembly GCF_011125445.2). Taxonomy (NCBI): domain Eukaryota; kingdom Metazoa; phylum Chordata; class Actinopteri; order Cyprinodontiformes; family Fundulidae; genus Fundulus; species Fundulus heteroclitus. Next base: position 21,988,135 of record NC_046371.1, read on the forward strand.
AAACAACAAGCTACGCTGCCAATCCCAACGGACTGAGACCAAGCTCAGAAGAGACAGAAAAGGCGAAGACTTCAGAGAATATTTGCAAAGCTGGTGGAGACATTAAAAGACTTTATGTCCAGTGAAAGGAGGTCCTTTAAACCTTAGACTTGGAGGACTGAACACTGGTATTTCCCCTCCACTTCAAAAGGATGCACTCTTTCGTGTTGGTCTATCCCATAAAATACCAATTTAACACGTGAAGGTTTTTGGTCGTAACGCGACACAATAAGAAACGCTTCAAGGAGCAGGAAGAGTTTGAAAAACACTAAATGCTAGAAAAATATAACCTACCTATGGCCTTAACTTCTTTCTGGACTTATGGACATAATGAGGAACCGATAACCGTGTCAGATATTGCAATGACCACATCGGTTGACGGATAAATAACCACAGCTGCACACGATCAAAAACTTTGATACCGTTTCATTGCGATACTGTTGCTGAAAACGGTGATTACAAAACCTGTTATGATAAACCCAAATTTCCCAGACGGTTTCCATTCTTTACTATTATAGATCGCCCCCAAAGCTCTCCGTTAGCTTTAGCATCCCAGCTGCTACACATGAAGACCAGCTTATGGCGATAAGGGCCCTAGAGACTCCATCCAAATGCTCTTTGAGATAAAACACACACTGATTCTGATCCAATATACTGCACAACTCTGATTAACCCAGATTTTCCTCAACACTGCTCTTTTTCCACAAACTGTGCGATGTTGTGGGGCTCCGTTATCAAGAAAACGGCGCCTCCACGCATCCTCAATAAACACAAGCGAAAGAGTCAACCTTAAAACTTGGCATAAAACAAGAACCTTGTAATTAACGGCATATTTAAAATAGGGCTAAACAATTAATCGCATTTTCAATATAATCGCAACTTTAAAAAAAATGCAATTACCAAATCGCAGAGGTCAGCAATTGTTTGGCTATGTAACAACGTCCTTTAGGTGTCGCTAAAATGTTTAAAGTGGGTTTGCCTCCACATGGAAGGGAAGACAGTTGCAGCAGTGAGATAATCTAATTTTACCACTTGTTTTAGAGTTTATATAATCATACATAGCATTAAGTACAGGTCAATCAGTTTAATACATAGACTTGTTTGTTGGTTGCACTTTGATCTTTATGTTCAACAAGGATTGATCAATTAAAAGCTGTTCTCTTGAATAATATTCTGATCAATAGAAAGATTAAAAGTTCTTGTTTAAAATAGTCCTTGTTTACAAACGTCTTTATTTAGAGGCCATTTTTGTTGCTAGTGGTTAGTGCAGAGAAAAGTCAAAATTGCAATTTTGGTTGAAATATATTGTAGGCAGAACGCAATCATTTCTGCTGTTTAGATGCTGCGGGACTTTTAGCAACTAATCCGCACGGCAAGGAAACAAATTCATTTGTTGTTTGTATATGTTTAAAAAGACATGATAAATTAAACTGGGGAAAAAAACTGCATTAAATCGCAATATTAAGAAAAAAAATTTGCAATTAGATTATTTTCCAAAATCGTTCAGCCCTAATTTAAAAACGCAGCCGCTTCTCGGGAAGAGGCCCTTGTCATGAACACATGCTACAAAGTTAGTAGCACAAACCAATGATCTGCAGGTCCACTAACCTCCACCCACAGCTCCCTCCTCAAGCAGCTCTCCCCCCCTCCAGCCCATCTGGTTGCCCGTCCACGATCCTCCGAGGGAATCCAGCCGATGGTGGTGATTTCCAGCGAAGCCGTCGCCGTGTATAGTCCGGGCTTCCAGATCAGACTTGGACATGGTGAGGGTGCGAGGGGCCGGGGTGGACGTGGAGGGCATCGTGAGCAGCGTAGCGGGCGTCGGCGCCGCGTTGCCCTGGCCTCCCCCCGCCCCGTCCATGCTGAGCACTCTCGCGTGAGTCTTGGCGCTCGCTGTGCTGGAGGAGCGCTGGGCGGCCCGCGGGTGAGACGGGGCGGAGGTTTCCGGCAGGTCCCCCTCCCTCGGAGCGGGGAGCTGAGCGGCGGTGGAGAGGAGCGACGTGATGTCGGCGTTGGCGAGGTCGGAGGAGTAGCACGAGGTGGAGGAGCTGGAGTCGTCGTCGTCGTCGTTGTCGTTGTCCTCGTCGGAGCTGAAGCGGCGCTGGGAGCCCAGGCTGGAGCCGGCGCTCATGTCGCTGCCGTCGTCCTCGTCGCTGGAGTCCTCGAACAGGCTCTCGCTGTAGGCCTTGGCCCCCAGCCGGCTGCGCACCGGGATGTAGTCTCTGTGCTGCCGGTGATTGTGGTGACGCCTGTAAGAGCCGCAGTCGAAGCTGCTGCTGCCCGCTCCCGTCCGCCTCCTCGGAGCTTTCCTCCTGCCCGGCCTGTGGCCCATGCTGCCGCCGCCGGCCCGCAGCAGCTTCAGGTCTTTGGGGCGGACCACCTGCTGGGCCTGGAGCGCCGGCGGGTCGGACAGCAGGAGCGGGGTGGAGGATATGGGCAGGGCGGGCTCAGAGCACACTAGACCCAGGGCCAGCCCTGAAGGCACTGAATTGGCCTGCCGCGGCGGGGGCAGAGGAGGACCGTGAGTTCTCCTCTCCAGGTCGCACACCTCTGACTGGCCGCTGCTTGAAGGGGAAGAGTTCTGGAGGGGAGGGGGCTGTGCGAGATCGGAGTGCGCGGGGGGCAAATCCTCCTCGACAAGCGTGCGGTCCAGCCCCTGGCTGACGGACAGCTCTTTGGAAGGCGAGCGAAGCAGCACGCTGTCCGACAGGTTGTCGGTGTCGCTGCCGCCCTGTCCGGTCGCCTCCTCCGTGCTGTTCCGGACATCGGAGCCCATCCCCGGCGCCGGAGCCGGCGGCTGTCCGTCTGCGGGCCGGGACTGGCTCAACGAGGGGCTTTCTAATTGGGTGGAGTCCGTCTTCTCGGAGCGGTAACTGCTGACGGTGCTCAGCGTCTCCCGGTCCGTGGTGGCTCCGCCTGCGCTGAAGCAGCTGTCTGTGGAGCCGGCAGCCAGGGCCAGCCCACTGCGGCTGCCCGGGTGCTCCGTTCCCGGGGCGAACGCTCCGGGGTCAAGACCCAGGCCCACCAGGTTCTCGCTCAGCTCCTCACTTAAGCTGCTCTTTATGAGGGGGCTAAGGGGCGTCTCTCCTAAGCTCCCTGATTCAGCAGTGGGGCCGAGCGGAGAGTAAGTTCCCAGCCCGTCGTCCTCACGGCTCTGGTGAGACGGCTGTTTCGGCAGGTCGTCCAGTTGCTCCTTCTCGCCTCCATCATCTTGACTTAAAGGGGAAGGCGGGATGGAGAGGCATCCTCCGGGATCTTCGGGTCCGGCTGACACTCCAGGAACTCCGATGAGACCCGGGAAATCCCCTCCCAGGGAGACGGAAATGCAGGACTGGACTACACTGGGGACCCCTGAACAACAAAAGACAACAATTAGACTGAAATGCACAAAAACTACCTGATACTACAAACCTTTCCTGTAAAAAAAAAAAAAAAAAATCCTTTTCCAAAGTCCTCCTTTTTTCTTAAATTACTGCAGAAACATCTACAATGTCCAGGGTTTAAATACGGAACAAACCCAGAGATGGACGGATGGAAGGAAGGATTACAGGGCAGAAGGAGGGAGGACAAGGAAGTAAGGACAGAAAGAAGGACTGATTAGAGGAAAGAAGTCGTCAAAGCAATGGAATATTGAATAGTCTGGACCTGAAACTCATCCAGGCCTGGAAAGTCTTTGCTTTTCCAGTGTTTGAGGCTGTGTAGGAAGCCTGGAATACGAGTTGGGCTTTACAGCACAAAGAGTTTTAAAATGCCCTTTTTAATCTAGAAATAAATAGTATGAATGTGCAGATATGCTTTGAGCCGGAGTTATTTTTATACAGGCAAGGATTAGACGGCGCTCAGCGTGCGATAACGCTCGCTGCAGCTGACAGAAAAAAAAAAAAAGAGCCTCGCTTACTTTGTGTTTCCTGGGAGCTCTGACGTAGAATCGCACGATGGGCCGAAGTCACAATAACATTATTGCTTCCCTGTCCCTGCGTTAATTCTTTGAAATCTGAAGGATGGCAAAAATACGACTCGAGATTAATTTTGTGGAGAAAAGTTTGAGGAAACTGGGATTGCATTCCACGGTTTAATGCTTACCCTTAGAGCCGCCTGCATCCTCCAGCTGGGGCAAAAACTCCTAAAAGAAAATTAAACATGAGGTCATCATACACAGCATGTTACAATTATTGACTCACATCAATACTTATTAACCCCGCAATGCAGTTATAGAACTGAATAAAACTAAAGAGGAAAGTAGTTTTTCTAACAAATATTGCAAACGAGCGTGACCCCGGCGATCCTCACCGACACTTGGTTCAAGCCAAACAGAGAATGCTGGGAGCTGCAGCGGACCGGAGGAGTCGAGTTCACCTTCCGAAACACGGTCATCTCCACGCCAACATGACTGTCCCTGAAAAATTCGTTCAGAGTAAGAAAAACGCACTGAGGAATTACGGCCAAAGTCCCACTCATTTCCATCTCCGAACCTGTGCTGCGTCCCGTCGTGAACTCCTGACCCGTCGTCTCCTTCTTCCGTCCTCAGGGCGTCGGCTGTGAGAGAGGCCTGCTTCTTCTCGACAATCTCGCCGAGGTCGAACATGGCGTGAAGGCGGTAGTTGACCACCTTGATGGCGGTAAAAAAGATGGCCACCACGGCGGAGTACACGCCCGCCACCACTAAGCTGGGAGGAAGAGCCTGAGAACGAGCAGAAAAAGAAAACGGATTAGAAAAAAGCGTCGGCTTGAAAGTTGTCTACAACCACAGCTGCAGATTGCACTCGAAGGAAGGGCTGGACGTTGGAGCAGCTTGTCGTTCTTCGTCGGCAGCCTTTCGTTTCCTGGCTCGGTTCAGCTCGCTTCACTGTGGCGGACGGTGTCACTGGTGCTCCTGTGGTTTTCAGTTTATGATCAAGTGGGTGGTTTTTGAATTGTTGTTAAACATCAACAGCAGTTTCATTTCATCTGGGGGTGATAGTTTGGGTCAGATGGTTGAAACTTGGACACAACTGTGTGTTCTTGGGGACAACGACCTCTAAAGCGTCAAAGCCGGTTCTGGAACGGATGAAGCAGGCTAACATTAAGCTTCTGCGCCAGACCTTCACCCTATTAATTATAAAATGTAGGAACTATGATTAAAAGCGGGGCCAGCTCCGAGAAACCGACACATTTAACTTTGCTCTACGGAGCGTTTAAATGGCCAGCCAGAGATATGTCAGAAACATTTTTGATGCCTCTGGGTTAGTGGGCTGTTTATCTAGCCTCGGCAGCCAGGCTGACTTCAAAACAGCTCGTCAGTCTGGGCAGGACTGGACTCTCAGGCCCAGAGCTCCTGCACCAATCACAGCACAGGAAGCGGGAGTTTACGATGTGTCACTGTTAGCGGCAAAATGGCCCAAAATGCAGCAGTGCTTTTCAGAAACCATAACAGTCAGGATGGCAGAGCTACGTTTTGATGATGCCCTTTATACAAAAGCCCCAGTTCCACCGACTCTACTCGATTTGGCCCGCCCGGTTCTGCTCATCCCTACTCGGTTTAACTCTACGCTATATTTTTTTCCCCCACCGGCCTAGAAATGCCTGGAAGAGGGAAATGCCTTCTGAAAAGCAGCGTGTTCACGTCAACGCTCCACTCAAGTCCACTCGGTTTAACCCTGCTCTTGAGTAGGGCCGGAGAAACCCGGGCTAGCCTGAAAAAAAAAAAACTGCTCCTGAAAGGCTTGCTTCATGGTATGAGATGTTTCATGATTACTAAATGAAAACTAAATGCCCTGCTACCCGTAAGGGAAGATCTAACAGCCCCCCCCCCCCCCCCCCCCACTTAACTGTTGGGTCTTTGAATCATTCCTGATAAATTGTACTGCCTGGAGTTCTGATATTATCCTGCAAATGTTTTTATGTCTTAATTCTTTGGGTGAATGCTCATTGTGGGTTAATTTTGTGAACTCTGTTGCAATTGAATTGCCCCTTGGAGACAATAAAGTGTTTCAATGCAATTCAAAATAGAGCGTGTCGCTTGGAGTTTGCGTCAATCCAGTGATCTGATTGGTTCTAACCCGTTTCCGCTGACCCTGTTAGTCCTGCCTTTGAAATCGGGCTCTACCCGCTGCTTTTCAGACTGATATACACTTAATCGTGAATTATAGATAGCATAAATATATATTTAGCATGTGTGAAAAATTCTGACCTTATGAGGAGTAGGAAAAAAACTACAATAAATTAAATATTTTACACCAAATTATTGTTTAACCCTAGAAGTTTTAGGCTGGACAGCTATTCCTCTACAAAATAGAAAAAAATATTTAAATGTCCAAAATTGACTACACTGCCTTTTTTCCTATTTTGTTATATTCCAACCTGTAATGTAAATGCCTATTCTTATTTTATGTGATGGACCTACATAAAATAGTCCAAGTTGGTGAAGTGAAATGAAAATAATGCAAAACATTTTAAATTGCCATGTGCATATGTACCCACCCCCTTTGCTATGAAGCATCTAAAATGTTTTAGTGCAACCAGTTACCTCAATCCTATTGAGAAATAGTGGTTAGAGTTGAAGATCACTGTTCACAAGCAAAAAACATCCAACATGAAGACGCCGGAGCAGTTTTGCGTTGAGGAATGGGCAAAGACCCCAGCGGCAAGAGCCTGATCCAAAGCTACTTGCAGCTCAATTAGCTGCAAAACCTGATTCTACAAAGTAGGACTTTGTGATATGGACCAAAAATAATATCTCTATATTTTTAGGCTGAGTGCCGATGTATGATATTTATCTCGATAGGTTTTTCTTTCCATAAAGCAATTATAAAAAGACATCGCTAAATCAAAGCTTTATCCTAAATGTCTCACCGCAGCATTTTCCTTTGAACAACTGTAGATAAATATGAGAAACGGGCACAAAAATAAGTTACTGCCATACATTAAACTTTCATTCTAACAAAAAATAGACCATCTGGATATAAATGATATATTCTCATATCATAAAAAAAATCCTGATATTTTTAAATCTCCATATATGGCCCAGTCCTACAACAAAGTACTGACTTTAGGTGGGGCTGAACAGTTTTGCTCACTGCTTTCTATTATGTTGTCCCATTTGTTGTGTCATAATAAAAAAAATTAATCTTCAAAGTCGTAGGCATGTTCTATAAGTGAAATGGTGCAAACTCTCAAACAACCCATTATAATTCCACATTGTGAAGCAAAGAAACATGAAATAACATCCAAAGGAGGCTGAACACTTTTTGCTAGGCACTGTGTGACATCCATGCCATATTGAGTGCATGCAACCTTCTGACACTTTGTGTTGATTTTATGTGAGGTTGTCAAGCAAAGAAATCATCAACCGGACAACATAAAAAAAAGCAAAAACAAAAATTGCATGAACAAAGCTGCCACTGCAGCGGGCTTCTTACCATATACAAAAGAAAGGGGAAGGCCAGGAGAAAAATCCACAGGTACAGGTGGAAGCAGTTGGAGAAGGTGCTCTGATGGGGGTCCACATACCAGCCTCCCGTGAGCGAAGCCCACACCCCCTGCCGCAAGATCTGAAGAGCCTGGGAGCCCATCTCCGCCGTTTAGGGTTCGACAAAAAGCTGGAATCCTTCCTCCGAGGCTGGAGCTCCAAAAAAACCGTGCAGCCGACCGAGCCACCGGTGTCTTCGCTCTACGATGGCACTTCCAGCGCGGACAGCATGGTGACCAAGACCGCTTTGTCAAGGACAACAGTTCTGTGTCGGGGATATTTATAGATCTCAGTGGAGGTTGAAAGTCCTTGCATATTCTTGGGCCCTTTGTGTACCAACGCTGCTATTCTCTACCCTAAGCCCAGCCGGGTGATCAGGACCGTGACTTTTTGGCACTTTGGCGTCCCGCTGAACGTCTGAGACAGCATTCATCTGCAACACAAATCAAAGTTAGATCACTCGACGGTTTTCTAGCATCGCATTTAGCGGAGATCCAAACACTACACAATACTCCTGTCATACGAAATGTTTTCACTTTTACCGATTTGTTTCATGTAAGAGAAGTTATAAACCAGTTAGCATTCAAACAGTAACAAAGCTGAAGCAAGATAATCACTTTAAGCAGCCAGCCTCACCCTGACCAAAGACACTTTTAAGCCACATAATCTTACAAATGTACACCGATCACATTTTTTGTAAAGACGTTTTTGCTGGACAACACCCAACAAATGACACTTTGACACGATGTAGTCATTCTAGAGTTTGGAAAACAGTGTATATATGGTGTCCCGTCAAAATAAGCAAAAGCGAGAACGCCCCTAAGTGAGAATGTCAATGCCTAAAGTGTCAATATTTTGTGTGGCCACCGTTATTTTTCAGTGCTGCCTGAACAGTCTTTGGCCTGGAGTTCACTAGAGCCTCACAGCTTCCCACCGGGATCCTCTTCCGCTCCTCCGTGCTAACGTCACGGAGCCGCTGGATGCTACAGACCTCGGCTCTCCTCCGCCTTTCCGTGTGAGGATGCCCCGCAGATCCTCCACAGGGTTTAGGTCTGGAGACGGTGTCTTTAGCTAGGCAGCGGTCGGCCCGGAGGTGTGTTTGGGGATCGCCGTCATGCTGGATACTACCCAAGCGGCCCCTTTGGGGAGGGGGATCATGGTCTGGATGTTAATGTTGCTCCCTGCAGACGGCAGCACGCACGCAACCACTAACCATGAGGCTGCCGCCACCATGCTTGATTGCAGGCAAGACACGCTTGTCTTTGTACTCCTCACCTGGCTGCCGCCACCTGAACCAAAATGAGTTTATCTTGGTCCCGTCGGGCCACGGTTCCAGTAATCCATATCCCCCGTCTTGCTTGTCTCGAGCAAACCGCCGGCTTTGTTGCTCGTCGTCTTTGGAAACTGGCTTCCTTCTGGGACAACAGACACGCAAGACCGTCTTGAAGCGGGGAGTACGATCTGAAAACTTACGGGGTGACCCTCCCCCCTCGGCAATTCCCGCAGCATTCGCTGATGGCATTCGCACGCTCGTTCAATACCGGATAAGATGCGGAGCATGCGAACTCAACTTCTCTGGTCAACTTTGGCGAGACCTTATCCGAGTGAAACCGGTCCAGTTGGACCACCGCATGGTCTTCTTTTAGCCTAGGCCATCGTTACGTAGAGCAACGTTTCTTATGTTCAGATCCTCAGGGGAAAGATGATGTTCCATGTTGAACATCCAGTGAGCAGTACCAGAGCGTGCAAGAGCAATAACATATTTAACACATGACCCAAGGTTGAGAAAATGCCTAAATGAGGATAATTTGGACATTTGTACTTAGGGGTGTACTCACTTTTGTTGCCAGATGTGTTGAGGGAATTTACCCTCTTATAAAAGCTACACACTAACTACTTTACAGTGCATTAAAGTGGCATATATTCAGTGCTGTCCCATTAAAAACACAGATCTGAGGAGTGTGCTCACTTTGTGAGATGCTGTATGGAGGGAGGCTACATAAACAAGCCCAAATCATATATATATATTTTTCTTTTCAGATTTCAAAAGCATGACTGAGCTTAAAAACGTCCAACATTGTAAGGCTAGGCCAGTGTCATGCCAGCTAGATTAAGTTTTAGACTGGCATTAGCAGGCTAACAGTTTAGCCTAGCTTCAGGGAATCTCTTTGCTTTTCTAAACGATATACGTAGACGTGAGGAGCCACCAACCTGGATTAGCCTCTGTAAAGGCTAACTGTACAAACAATAAAAATATCCACACGTCTCCAATGTCGTTGAGGAACGTTTAACGGCCGAATTCCTAACGTTTGGGTACCGGCTAATGCTAGGCCGCATACCATAAGACAGGTAAATGTAACGTTTTCGACAAACGAAAGAGCTCTACGCTAGCCTCTGCTGGATGATTTAGCTAAATAAGCTCAGGTTAAGAGGGCAGTTTTAAATAACCGCTCACAGTGAACAGCTTCCCAGTTCTGGACCCCAGCATAGCTTACAGTTAGCATTAGCTGTTGAGCTTGCCTCATATCCTCCTTCCGCATCCAGTCCTTCTAAAATCTCGGAGCTTTCCTCCTCAGGATGCAGCTAGCAAAGAAAGGCTGTCCAACAGTAGATCACCTGGTGCTTCGCTGTTTTGTTGGAGCTGGCTAACATATCATGGTTTTCCTCACAGCCCGTCATCCTCTTCGGCGTTGAACGGTGACGGGCTTACAGTCTGAGCAGCGAGCCCCTGTCGCCACGAACGACAGCTGTTTCCTGGCATAAACCGAGCCTGTGTGGAGCTGTTTCAGAGGTCTGGCTCACCGAGCTGCTGTTAGCTCCAGCTAACAGCTAGCTGACACACGCACGCACGCACGTACGTACGTGGTCACCCTGAAAGAGATGGAGACGTTCCCATGGTGCTGATAGGCTAAAGTGAACGTTGACGTCATGAAGCGAAGTCTATTATTTTTGAAATAATAATTATAATAATAAATAACTTAAATATTTATATATATATATATATAAATACAATACATTATATATATATATATATATATATATATATATATATATATATATATATATCTATATATATAGATATATAGATAGATAGATAGATAGATAGATAGATAGATAGATAGATAGATATGGTGAAAAAAGAAAGAAATGGATTGCGGGAACACTTTTTTGTAATTTTTTTAAAATTACAAATGTATATATATATCCATCCATCCATTTTCCGAACCGCTTTATCCCTCATGGGATCGCGGGGGTTGCTGGTGCCTATCTCCGGCGTTCACTGGGCGAGAGGCGGGGTACACCCTGGACAGGTCGCCAGTCTGTGTATATATATATATATATATATATATATATATATATATATATATATATATATATATATATATATATATATATATATATATATATATTCACACTTAATGTCTGTACACTGCGGGCATGTTAAACCAAGGTCAGACTGCCTTGCTTGCCTTGCCTTCGGACAATGCTATGGTAAGGTAAGTATATTTATGTAGCACTTTTCAGTAGCAAGAAATTCACAGTGCTATACATAAACTGAAAAACATTACAGACATTCATAGGAAAAACAAAGGAATAAGCTAAATAAACCCTTGACTAGAATTATTTCATGAATGTTTGTTAATACAAACATACAGGAAGTTCATCACTCAAAATTCCAAGAAAGCTACAGTTTGAGTCAGGTCTCTGATGTGACCTTTCTGAGACTACAATGGGAAGTCCAAGGGCATCATTAAAACTGTGTTATCTTCTGAGCTCAGGAAAGGTTTGTAAGAAAATTCTTTACAGAAAATGAACACTAAAGAAAATCTGTTTTTTAAAAAGCAACTAAACAGATTTTTTTTTACTGCGGGTTAGTTCATAAATGGTAAAGAAAATCCAGCATGGATCATATAGAGTTGAGGTTAGTAGTGCATTGGCTGGTTGGCCAAATAGGAAGAGGACCTCCAATTTACCATACAGATGGGGCCTTATTTAATTTTGGACCAGCTCTAAACTTTTAGCAATTGTTACTTTGGGGAATAAATACCCACTAAATTTAGAAGTGGTTTCCAAGTGCTTATTGTACTGAATAATATATATTTTTGCTGTTCTGCTCTATAGAGCAATACTGGAACTATAAAAGGCTTATATTAGCTGGTTGATTAGTTGGGCTATCTGCTTTTCTCACCAACAATAGTTTTAAAACTGAATTACCTTAACAAAAACAATGAGTATTTCACCTTTAGTTTTAATGTCATGATTGTGCGTGTTTATCCCAATTAGAAATATTTCCAATCAACTGGATTTTTCTTTCTTGTAGGTGAGAGAAAAGTATAGTAAAATTCTTTTAGTCTGCCAGAAAGCAAGAAATAGCAGTGGGAGGGGTCCCCTGGTGTATATGCTCCACACAATCGAAGAAAACAGATCAATCTGGGACTTTCTTTGGCATCCTATTTAGAAGACTATGAAAAACTCATTATTTTATATACTTTGTCACCTATAGAACACAATTCAATAGCCAGCATATTTATTTGTTTTGATGCTTTTTCTGTAAATCAATATTTATTCAAGATTTAATAGTCACCCAAAAGCAAGCCTCTAAATGCACATTCTACTGTTTACATCACAGGAAATTAAGTTCCTTTGAGTTAGTCTATTTGCATTTTGCTTGTTTCTCTTTTTCTTAATTCCCTGGTTTGTCTGTATGGCTGCAACAAAACATTTGAGCAGTATGTGAGAACGCTGTATAGATTTCTGGAAGTTTTAGAAGCAATATTGCACATCAAAGTGGTTCATGGACTAGGGCAGACTCGAATGGCACTTAAACACCTCTGAATGTGAGCTTTTGAAAAGCTTTATCTTTTGTGAATTCTGCTGTGGAAATCCATACCTCATTACCCAGCTTTGTTTTTGTTCTCAGTGCACAGCTTATTTATCAAAACATATATGCCTGGATGTTATCTAAGATTCCAAAATTAAAAATTGACTTCAGACCAGAATGTAACAAAAACATATTTTTTTAAAACAACCATTTCCTAACAATAAGTCACAAAATGTTGGCAGAGGCCTGCTGCTGCTCAAAAAGTTCTGCTGAATGAGTGAATGAAGAACATAAATGCATGTGCACTAACAAAAAGGTTGATCTTATGAAATTATCTGAGACATCATTAAGCAACAGGCAGCCTAACAGCACAATATATATATAGCGCTGTTGCCTTGCAGCAAGAAGGCTCTGGGTTCAAATCCAACCCTGGGTCTTTCAGCATGGAGATTAAATGTTCTCCCTGTGCATGCGTGGGTTCCCTCCGGGTACTCTGGCTTCCTCCCACAGTCCAAAAACATGACTATTAAGTAAATTGGCTTCTCTAAATCTATCTATCTATCTATCTATCTATCTATCTATCTATCTATCTATCTATCTATCTATCTATCTATCTATCTATCTATCTATCTATCTATCTATCTATCTATCTATCTATCTATCTATCTATCTATCTATCTATCTATCTATCTATCTATCTGTCTGTCTATCTATATTTAAGTTCTTGCAAGGAGTGCTCTGCAGAGAAAATAAAGTGCAATGAAAAAGCTGCATGTCAAAGCACTCAGATAACAGCACTAAAACTGTATATAAGATGTTTTTCAGTAGATTCCACTTAAGCAAGAGCAAAGCTAAACAACAAATTGGATCTATCTATGAATGTCTGGAACATCGCTTTTAAATTTTGAAATTTCCATATACATGGTTGCCTTGCCTTTTGCTACTTAAAAAAACAAGGACTTTGCATAAAACACCTGATGCTTTGATGAAGTGTCAATACTTTAGAAAACTACTTTTCACTGCAATTCACACTGCCCTGGTACTAAGTCCTTTGCAGCCTCTAAAAGGTTTTCTTCCACTAATGTCTGATAGTAGCTCTATCTGTCTTACCATCTGGTCCCACCAGCCTCTCTTTTCTATTTGAAAAAAGCCATCTCCACAGCGTAATGCTGCCACCACCATGTTTTGCTGGCTGGATGGTGTGTTTAGTGGGACTTGGGGTGTTTGTTTTCTGCCTTGCGTTGTATTTTTCACAAATGCTAATTTTAGTGTTATCTGACCAGAGCTCATTTCTTTCTCATGTTTGCTGTGTCACATTGCTTATAGCAAAGTTAAGGGCTATTTAGATTTCTTTCAATAGCCTCCATGCAGTATTCCTTAAAGGCCTGAATCATGGCGTTCATGACTAATAGATTTTTGGTTAACAAATTATCCTACCTGCAATTGTGAATCTCTGCAGTTCCTGCAGGGTTTCAGCAGCCCTCCATCCTGTGTCTCCTATTATTGATCTCCTTGAATTGCCTAATAGGGTGGTCAAGTTTAACCAGGTTTGCAGCTGTGCCACACTCTTTAAATTTTCCAAGTAAAGATAGAGGAATCAAAATACCCAGCCCACGTTTTTCAAAATTACATTTTTTAAAAAGATTTGATTGAAAAAAAAAACATGGAATTTTCCTTCCAGACCACAACTATATGCTACTTTGTACTTACATAAAATCGCTATAAAATAATTCAAGGTTTACGGGTCTAATTTGATGAAATGTGGAAAAATTCAAAAGTTATGTTTTTTTTTGCAATGCACTATACATGCATTAATTTGTATGCATATTTGGGCCTACACATGTGACTTAAAGCAACCGTTTATACATAGAATAGTTTCAAAGGATATCTCGGAAAGCATCGGAAAAAATAAGGATGTATTTTTTTTTTTTTTTTTTTCCCTGCCTTGCAGGACCAGTGCTAGGTACGACAGCTGTAATCTGCTTCTGTTGTTGGAGCCGTTTTGTCGAATTAGCCTCCTGACATCTCGGCAATTCTCAGGAGTGGCTTATGCTGTCCTTTAGCAACCCCCGTTTGATACCCTCTGTCAGCACGGATCAGTCCTCACCTGCACCAGACCTGCAGTGACACCACACCTCTGCAGCCTTCAGGACTATTCCTCTCTGTCTCGGCACAAAGAGACTGAAGGGACAAGTGACCCCCCCTGGCTTAGAAAACAGCCGTTCTAAATTCTTGTCTTTAGGAATAAACCTTTGGAAAATTGATGGCTGCTTTAAAGCAGTCAGCCGTTGCCTCAGTCCTAGAAAGAAATGTGTCCACAGCAGACAGTTCCTCCTCATCTCAGCAGGGGGGGTCGAACAACACAAGAGCTGCTGCAAGCATACAACAGAATGCAGTTCTTATTATTTTTATTTTAAAGGTATTAAGTATGTGGAGATATTTTACTTTTGCCCTTAGCCTTAATTTGTCATTTAACGTGCAACCATCTAATTTCTGTATTTAAGATTACATGCAGCTACGGGCATTTAGAGAATCCAATCTGCCTGCTTAGCTATTTTTAATAACTTGTAATTTAATAAAGCAACCAATAAATCTGCCTCTATCCTGAGAAGAAGGAAATATTTTCATATGCATTCATCCATTTCTATATTTATAGGGCAATATATTCCACAAGTGGCACAATTAGCGGCCTGGCTTATAGAAAGAAAACAAAAAAATAGCTAAGTCCTTTGCTTTAAAATTCAAGTTCTACCAAAGCAATATTGTTTATTCATTGAAAGCCTGCAAGTCAAGAGGAAACCACCATTAAAAAACAAAAACATCATGGTTCTTTTGGTTGTGTTTACCTTGTTTCTTTTTTGTTTTTTAATGGTGTTTTCCTCTTGATTTTCAGGCTTTCAATGAAATCCCACCTTCAAAATATAAGTAATGAGAACTTTGTTAAGAGGAATACCTCAGTTGGGTAGACTTCATCACCAAACATCCTCAGCAATTATTTCAAGTAATTTAAAGTATTTTTTTTTTTTTAAACACATGGTCTGGTTCACCTGCTATTTCTGCTGAAAATGATCACCATTAATATTGGCAAATATGTACGGAACAAAGTCAGAGAGGAGAAATTCAAACTGAACTATAAACACATTTTTTTGTTATTATTGCTTTTTCAGCTTCAGTATCATAGTTTGAGGGTCATTGTGCTCAAACTCTGGCTCAAATTTAAGGCTAAACAGCTTGAAACTCAAAAGCCACTTAAATACTATATAGACTCCCTGTTTAAAACCCTTCAAAAGTGCCTTGTCCGCCTCAGTCTTTACTAATTTTAGCTTGTCTGCTCTGTTCCTGTCCCTCTTGTGATGCCATCAACCTAATTTCACAACAAGGAAAATGTATAATTTTGGTCTTTAGTGCTATTTTAAAAAGCATCTTTTTTGGAAATTCAGCAGTAAAACTGAGCTGTGTTTTCAATTTCTGTGTGCATTTGTTTGCGATAAAAAAAGAAAAAGTAGAAAAACAGTACTGCATGGTACCTTAAACTCCTGCTGTTTTAATTAGGAGAACTGCCATTAATACGATGTTAGTGCAGATGACATGACAGCTGTAAGGTGTTTGGCACTGTTGATCTCACAAGAAGGTTTTTGGTTGGAGTTTGAATGTTTTTGAGTTTGCATGAGTTTGCCTGGGTTTTCCCTCGTACTCCACCTTCTTCCCCCCATTTTGAAACAGGCATGTCAGAATTTGTTCTTACAATCTATTCAGACAGATAACTGTACAAAGTTGAAATTAGCATCTAAATGGCATATCTAAACCTAACTGACCCACCCAATTGAAGACATTGAAATACATTCACAGAGCAAATGTCTAAACTGTTAGACTGCCTTCTGATGGAAAAATCCTGATAAAAATGTATACCTGCTTATATTTGCATGAAACCACTGACTCGGCAAAGACACAGTTCTTTTCCATCCTTCTCTATACTTGGCAGCCTGAAATTATGAAATGATGATATACTAGTATGGCAGATGATTGTGTTGACTCCTCTAATATAAGGTCCCTGGGTAACAAAAATGGCTTCTCTTCAGGCCAGAGGAAATAACATTGATCCAATTATGATTCAATCTCTCCCCTGAGTAGAACCAAGCACACTGAGAGGAGGTGCTTTAAACAAGAA